>NC_061513.1:82012825-82253695 GCF_022539505.1 Lolium rigidum
TTGAATTGAACTCTAAAACCCTAAAACCCTAAAACCCTAAACCCTAGAGAAAATGATAAATGTGGCTTAAATGTGGCATACAAATTGTTCATACAAATTCAAATTGTTGAACACAAAGGCATCCCCAATACAAATTATTCATACAAATCAAATTGTTCATAGAAATTCAAATTGTTCAACACAAAGGCATCCCCAATACAAAGGGAACCCCAATACAAATTGTTCAACACAAAGGGATCCCCAATACAAAGGGAACCCCAATACAAATTGTTCATAGAAATTCAAATTGTTCAACACAAAGGCATCCCCAATACAAAGGGAACCCCAATACAAATTGTTCAACACAAAGGGATCCCCAATACAAAGGGAACCCCAATACAAATTGTTCATTCAAATTCAAATTAGTTGTTCAGAATAAAATCTTTCTCTTGCTCCTGGTGTGACTCGCCGGGGCCACCACCTTACTCCGGGTAACCCTACCAGGGATATTACCGGTGTCTACCTTCCTTCCTGCCCTCTTTCTTGTTCTTCTTCTTCTGCGAAGCTTGTGCTTTTTCTTCTGCCATGTACACTGCGAAGTTAGCATCTATCAGGGCCTTACTACTTTCGAGGCACTCTCGATTATACTGTTCTCTCTCCTCTGGACTCATCGGTTGAAGCCATTCTACATCCATCTGTTCCCTCTGCTCTCGATCCATCGGTTCAATATCCTCATGTTCAATTGCTGCTTCAATCTCCTCTGCATTTGCTGCTTCAATCTCCTCATGTTGAACTGCTGCTTCAATCTCAAGTTGAATTGCTGCTTCATTCTCCTATGCATTTGCTGCTCCCGCCTGATCTTCCATTCCAAAAGCTGGGTCAACTGCATTTTTACAAAGCCTAGCAATGTGTCCAGGGATTCCACAACGTTTGCACTTACGTTTTCGAATCGGTGCACCACCCTCTCGCACTAGCTCTGATCCTATTCTTCCTCGGCCTACCTGCCGGTCTAGTCAATACTGGAGAGTACAGTTTGAAGCCTGGATCGACTTTCATCCATTGGTCTTTTCCCAACAAGGTAGGAACATTCATAGCATATGCAGCACTAAATTTGGAAACAGATAAATACTCTGACACATACTGATCAACTTCACCATCTTCACCCCCTATAACACTCATGAAAAACAATGCGTGTATGCAGGGTATCCCATGGATCTACCATCCCCTACAATGGCATGTCCTATCAACCAAACTCACTGGATACCTCCACTGCCTGTTTTGTTTGTCAGTGTAGGTTACCTCAGCCTCCATTCCTTTTCTGACGGATTGCATCCTCAATTGTTTTGCCCTGTCATGCAAAGACTTAATCAAAGATGGGAGCATGAGATGGCCAACATAATTTGTGGATGCAATTCTTTGACGCAGATCGATCTTTATCATGATCATCTGCCTAATCTTATCAAATATTTGCCACAGACATAAGCCCTTTCAATGACTTGACCTTTGAATTGAAACTCTCCGCAAGGTTACTTGTTACATAGTCTACCTTGCAAATTTCATTGAATTGGCTTCTTGACCACACCCTACCATGATGTTCATCCAAGTACTCCTTCACCCCAAGTTTTTGTTTATACAACACATCCAAATGAAACAGATGCTTCCTAGAGCTGCATGTGTATGAAGCTGGCCATAGGTTGTCAGTAAAAAACTTTACCCTTGAATTTCTTTGTAAAATTCTGTACCAAGTGTCGCATACATTCCCTATGCTCCACTCCGGGGAATACTTGCTTCTACCGCGAGTCTCCAAACCTTTGCAAGCGTCCGTGTGGATAACAAGTCCTGGTGGATGACCTATAAGGTCGCGCAAATTCTGCGAAACCAAGTCCAACTTTCCCGTGACTCAACCTCCAAAACCCCATAAGCAACGGGGAACATCCAATTATGTCCATCAAGCTGCGATAGCAGACAACTAGCTGTCCTTTAAACCTGCCATGAAGAGCTGATGCATCCACGGCCAAATAAGGCCCGCAACCGTCCAAAAAGCCTTTCCAGCAAGCTTTGAAACAAACAAAAGCCCTTCTAAAACATTCCTTGTGCATTACCTTCCCGCTTTTCAATTTGTAGGGAGCTGTATGCTTGTCTATCGCTACAACACTCGCTCGGACTAACCATCTCCACTTCAGCTTTGAAAGTGTAAAGCAAGCGAAAGCTTTCATTCCATGGACCATTAATCTTGTCAAGAGCCATTTCCTTTGCATAGAACATCCTCATGTAAGGTACTTTCATTTTATACTTCTCAACCACCTTTTTTACGAGTGCTGTTGGACCAAGTGAAGGATTTTCTCTCAGCCAATCTAGGATTATATCCGCCAACCACCTAGTCTTCGCTAGCTTTGTTTTCAGCTCGGCTCTCCCCTAGAGGTGGACACCTATGGATCTCCTTATTCTTCTTTATCTGAAACATAATGATAAGGGATGTCAGTAATAGATAACAAATTTTACACCATGATCTAAATACACAACTGGTTGGCGTAGTACCTGAACCAAGCTGCTTCTGCGCATTGTGGATGCATGCAGCCTAAACCTACACCTTAGGTATGGGCATTTAATTGTGAACCTACATGGCTCACTTTTAATAACCTCATAATTATTCTTAGTGATAATGTGATATGTAGTAATTGCATTACGGCAGTCCATCATCGTTTGAAACACGGTGCCTTCTGCAAGCTGGGGATCCTCCCTGTTCCACTCAATTGTTGGCAAGTCTTCACCTTCGTAATCGGCTAAAACGAGGCTGTCATCATTCTCATTCTTCTCTTCATCATCAGTGTCATCAAATCTGGCACCAAAAGCAATATCTTCCATGTATTGATCCTCCATTGCCCGCTTATCGCATCGATCTACCAATTCGGGAAACATCAACTCATCCTCATCATCTTGAGGAGACTGATCCTCAATGTCTGCATCGTCCTCCACATCGACCGTACGAACGATCTGGCTACCACTAGCACTGGGGACAGATGGTGCTGCTGTGGACCTACAAGGAGCGCCGCGGTGCACACTGTTAGAAGAGGCAGCGAGCGGTAGAGAGACATGATGCCCGACCACCCGATGATGCCCCGGCACCGAGAGAGATGATGCCCGGCCCCTGTCCACATGGATACCAATTTTACCGAACCGGCAAGAAGCATTCAAAGCAAAAAGAATTCCCAGATCGTCGTTGGAAATTAGTGGAACAAATCTTCCCTCCTTGTTGTGCAAATATTCGAAATGAACTCGCGTCGTCACAGCTCCGAGTGTATGCGAGCGTAGATGTTAGCTTTCAAATTCCTCAACGAGATGGTGGTTGCAACCACCGCAGGGAAGTAAAACCCATTCTTATAGCGTTTAGAATCACGCGTAAAGCTAGAATCCAGCCTAACCACCAGCCGAAAAGCCAGCGCTGGATCAATCCTATTCGAAAAGCAATGCAGTTAGTTGAGCAACAACGATTGGCGCTCAAAAACTGCCTACTGTTAATTCACATAGGCAGACGATGCTTACCCAGATGGAATCCATGCGTTAGATCCCTCCGATTCCCAATCTTCTTCGCGGCTGATGCGAACAGTTGGCACACCAGATGGACATACAAACTCCGCGAAAGGGGTAGATCTAGATCTGGTGGAGGCGGAGCCCTCTCCGCCTCCCGGGGGTGGTGGTGGGGGCAGGGGCGGCTCGGCGGCGGACGACGCCATAAGGTAGGAGGGCAGGACGGCGTGGCGGCGGAGGGGCGGTGTGTGAGCTCCTCCAGTCTCGGGCAGAGTGGAAAGCTTTGGGTGAGCTCCTCCGGTCAACGATCAACACAGTTCGAAAGAAACGGTCAATTCAACACCAACGCGGCTCCCTAGCCGTCACCGGTAACGGTGAAGGCCTCCGACCAGACGGCAACCCTCCCGTCTGAGCGTCTGCGACGGGTTTCAAACTAGAGGGAGGGGAAAACTGAGGAAAAACTAAGGGGCTGGGGAAAACTGAGTACAACTAACGAACCAGGGGCACGAAAATAGAAATCCCAAGAACATATTGCAAACATTATAAGACTCTACACTATCTCCTTGTTGTTCAAACACCTTTACCAGAAAATATCTAGACTTTTAGAGAGACCAATCATGCAAACCAAATTTCAACAAGCTCTATGGTAGTTCTTCATTAATAGGTTTAAACTACATGATGCAAGAGCTTAGACATGATATACTTGAGAGCTCAAAACAATTGACAAGTATCAAATTATTCAAGACAATATACCAATTACCACATGGAGCATTTTCTGTTTCCAACCAAATAGCAATGAACGAAGCAGTTTTCAACCTTCGCCATGAACACTAAAAGTAAGGGATTTCTATTTTCGTGCCCTCGGGTCCTTAGTTGTACTCAGTTTTCCCCAGCTCCTTAGTTTTTCCTCAGTTTTCCCCAACTTCTTGTCTATAACCCGCAGAAAGAGCTCGGACGGAAGGAATCCCGTTTAGTTGACGTTGGTTGGTGCTGGCAAGTGGGGCCGCTGTTGGTGCCCCGCGGTGGACACGTCTCCACTTATCCGGATCATCGTGGGACCCACAACTTGTCCACGTGAGAGCGCCGGACCCACAGCTTACCCGGGTGACCGTTGCAAAATGGGAGCCCGAGCTAGCCCCGCGCCCATGCCCGTGCCATTGCTTCCCCTTTCTTTCTCCGCGCCCCATTGTTCTTCTTCTCCGCCGGCGGCAGCCCTTCTCCGGCACGCGGGTGATGTCTAGTTTCTCTTCGACCTCCCGTTCTTCATGGCCGCGAGTATGGACCCGTGCCTTTGACAAGATGCCCCGACTGCCCATGCCGGGAGCCTCGAAGCGGTCGATCCGTAAGACGGACGAGAACGGCAACCGTGGACGTGAGTTCGTTGCATGCGAGAGCTTGCCATATAGAGAGGGGGATAAGGTTAGATCTCGCTCCAATTTCTCTGTTTTCTCTCGATTTTCTTGTTATTCCCTCGAATTTGGGATTTAGGGTTCACGTTGTTGTTTTCGGATCTTGAAGAAATGCGGGCATTTCGAGTGGATCGATGTGTACGTTCGGAGGCTTCGAGTTGCAGGGAATCAATTGGCGCTATTGGGGGCGCAATTTGGGAGGGGGGGACTTGTCTGTAGAGAATGCGGCGGAGAGAGGAGCCGTTCCGATTAGGGACCTTCCGATTATGCCTAATGCTCCCAATGCGGAACTGGTGGAAGTGAAGGGAGAACTGAAGAAAATGAACAAGCAGTTAAGGCAGCTGATCGAGTTGAAGAAGCAAGCTAATCTGATGGCTGGTTGTTTTTTTTGTTGTATAATTACGATCGGATTCTTATCATTGCTCACCAGGCGCTAGAAGTTGTTACAAGGGATACCTAGTTACAAATCCATTATTCCGTTGGGATGTACTTGTAGTTGTTTTCAAAGTTAGTGTGTGCATTCACCGAAATTACCAAACTATATTCCCTAAAAGAAAAGGACAGCTAAAGATAGTTGATAATTGTTAGAGGGGTGACAAATAATGCAATCGCCGAAATTCGCAAAAATGTATGCCTCATGTTTATAACAAAATTATACCACTTTTAGGCCGTTTCAAAATACCAATACTATATCCCAAACTATATTCCCTAAAAGAAAAGGACAGCTCAAGATAGTTGATAATTGTTAGAGGGGTGACAAATAATGCAATCCCCGAAATCCGCAAATATGTATGCCTCATGTTTATACCAAAATTATACCACTTTTAGGCCTTTCCAAAATACCAATACCATATCCCAAACTATATTCCCTAAAAGAAAAGGACAGCTAAAGATAGTTGATAATTGTTAGAGGGGTGACAAATAATGCAATCGCCGAAATCCGCAAAAATGTATGCCTCATGTTTATACCAAAATTATACCACTTTTAGGCCTTTCCAAAATACCAATACCATATCCCAAACTATATTCCCTAAAAGAAAAGGACAGCTAAAGATAGTTGATAATTGTTAGAGGGGTGACAAATAATGCAATCGCCGAAATCTGCAAAAATGTATGCCTCATGTTTATAACAAAATTATACCACTTTTAGGCCGTTTCAAAATACCAATACTATATCCCAAACTATATTCCCTAAAAGAAAAGGACAGCTCAAGATAGTTGATAATTGTTAGAGGGCTGACAAATAATGCAATCACCGAAATCCGCAAATATGTATGCCTCATGTTTATACCAATACTATATATTAAGTGGCAAACTCGTCATTGCATTCTCCACCGACAGAGAGAGAGTGAGAGATGGGTGGCCACGAAGAGAGAGAGAGAGAGAGAGGTTGCCACGAAGAGACGGATAGGGGTATACTGCCCGTTAGATCAGTGGATCAACGGTTCGTGGAGTCGATCCGTGTGACAACGGCTCAACCAATCGGGATAAGTTTGGGCTTCTCGGAGCATTTGTGACAGTACTTGAGGGCAAAACTGAGTAGTACTAAGAATCCAAGGGCACATAAATAGTAAATAGACTAAGGGATTCAAACAAAAGAATTACAAAATGAAAAATGTGTGTTTTGTACAATATAATTCATATTGGGCTACATCAAATTATTTGCAATTCAAATATACATGAGTGTGACAATTATGGCATCATTTAGACAAACTATGTTTTGGGAAAGATGTTTTGCAAAGGGGTTTGGGTGGAAAACCATGCATCTTCATAGCTACACTAGTGATTCCGAGAAGTGGCAATTTGTGGTAAAACTTGATTTATATATGTTTGTTAAGGTTTTCTAGGTGGCAGGTTGCGTAGGAAGACTCCATGAGTAGTTGCCACTATGTTTTTATTTTTTTGGATTTTTTTGCGCATGAAATGACTCAATTAGCTATGTTAATCTCATTTGTTGACTCTCCGTTGACCAGCTACTTGAGGGTAAAACCGAGTATATTGCACTTGCCGGTCTAAGTCCTCGAGGGGAAAACCGAGTACGGATAAAATTTATGTATAAGGCCCGAGGTTATAACCGAGTACACCAAACGTCCCGGGGTTAGACTCGGGTAGCGGTGCACGCTGCAGCCGTGCATAGCGGACGCGTGTTGCCGTGCATAGCGGACGCGTGTTGCGGTACACGCCACCTTCGTCTTTATAGAGCCCCTCTTTCTCTCCCTCGACGCACGTTCTCACTGGCTCACCTGCAACCGCCTCTCCTGTCCCATCATCTTCTCCACAACCGAAGAAAAAACCCCGAAGAAAACCGCCGGCGATGGAGAAGAATGAGATGCCCATTGTCGGCACATCAGCCGCCGCCCCCGTCCAGGCCCCTGTCGCTGCTTCCATCGTAGCAGCCGGCGCATCGGCCGCCGCCCCGTCCAGAGCCCCCGTCGCTGCTTCCAACGTAGCGGCCGGCGCATCGGCCGCCGCCCCGTCCGGGCCCCCGTCGCTGCTTCCAACGTAGCAGCCGGCGCATCGGCCGCCGCCCCCGTCCAGGCCCCCGTCGCTGCTTCCAACGTAGCAGCCGGCGCATCGGCCGCCGCCACCGTCCGGTCCCCGTCGATTGGGACCCGTACGAACCGGTGCGGTACGACGCGCCGGAGAACCCCTACGACACCACCATCGTCGACAACGAGCCGGAGGTAACCCTTTGTTCCCTAGTTCTTATCTCATTTCAATCATTTTGTGTTAGATCTACCGTTATTACGGTTCGTCCGTTCCTAGTTCAATCCTTTTTTTGTTAGATCTTGCGTTATTACTGTTCGTCTGTTCCTAGTTCGATCCTTTTGTGTTAGATCTTGCGTTATTAGTGTTTGTGATTTGCTTTTGTTTAAGATTTGTGCCGATGATGATGAATATTTGGGCATAAATTGATTCAGGGTTTTGTCAGTAAACAATTGGTGTGTACAAATTTGTTGTGCATGATCTTTGGTTTGCTGACTCAAATCCTGGATATAAGTGTGTCCAATGTGTTATCACCAGATTTTGGCTAAATCAGGAGGTGGGCCGCGATCAAGATGGGCTTGGGAGATTACATATGGAAGAACTATGAAGCGGCCTTGCACGGAGAATTTGGGCTAGTTAGCCCGTGTATCTTAAAATAATAGATTGTGTATCGGTTTAGAAGTTAGAGTTTATCTCGTGCACGGTTTAGTGCACGCCCACATTAGAAAGTCCATCTGGACTATAAATATGTATCTAGGGTTTATGGAAAAAACAACAACTCACGTTCAACCCCAAAAACAAACCAATCTCGGCGCATCGCCAACTCCTTCGTCTCGAGGGTTTCTATCAGGTAAGCGACATGCTGCCTAGATCGCATCTTGCGATCTAGGCAGCACAAGCCCACGTTGTTCATGCGTTGCTCGTCTCGAAGCGCTTTTGATGGCGAGCAACGTAGTTATCATTAGATGTGTTAGGGTTAGCATTGTTCTTCGTTTAAGCATGCTTACGTAGTGCAACCCTTGCATATCTAGCCGCCCTCACGCCTATCTCGGGTGTGGGGCGGCACCCCGCTTGATCATTATTTAGTAGATCCGATCCGTTACGATTGCTCCTTGTTCTACAAGGATTAGTTTAATATCTGCAATAGTTTGGCCTTACAATGGGGGGAGGATCCGGTGGCACGTAGGGTGGCGTTCGCAAGTCCTAAACGGGATGTTCCTAGGATCAACTTCATGTTGGTTCTTTGGCCTTGTTTAGGATCGGCTTACGAGCACCGTGCGTGGCCGCAAGGCCCAACCTGGAGTAGGATGATCCGGTTATGCGGTGAAAACCCTAAATCGTCGTAGATCTCATTAGCTTCATCTTGATCAAGCAGGACCACCAAGTATTCGTGCACCCCATACGGATCATGGGTGGATCGGCTCTTTGAGCCGATTCACGGGATAACTCGAGAGCCGATCGAGGCTCGTATTTAACGTTTACATGTATGCCCTGCGAGAAACTAAGCGAGGCAACCTCATCACCTTCCCGACCGGGTATAGGTCAGGTGGCACGCCCTTGCACTTCGCAACGCCGCGTGTGACCAGAAGAGCATTGCGGGCCGTCGCTCGGAGGGGTCTCGGCCGGCCGCAGCTCTAGGCTCCCCCGGCTCTACGGTGTTGACAAGGCCGCTGCCCGCCGGTGGGTTTTGGCGGACAACACATTCACGGCACGCCCGGTGGGACAATCGTCTACATCAACCACATCGCCATCTACATCCGAGATGGCGGACGGCACGCCAGTCACATGCGACGAGATCAAAGCCATCCTCGAAGCCGCACTCTTCGGCTCTTCCCACCGAACCCACTCCCATGGCGTCAGGGGGAGGGGCTCCACGCCCGAAGGCGCACTTGATGGGAGAGATCTCTCCACCCCGTTGGAGGAGCGCACCAAGTCTCTGAAGCATGGGGATCTGCCCAAGGAGCTCGAAGGAAACATGACGGGATCAAGGCAACCCTTGGAACCGAACTCATCGGCTCCGCTGAGAAGACCCGGCCGCACGGTATCAGGCTTGGTAGAAACCCACGTCCGGGTCCCGGTGTCGACACGGTGGATCTCAGCCACCCCATAGATCGGCCCCAAGGGTCTATGAAGGAACAGTACAAAACCTTCACTGAGCAAACAGCGTGGAGGCCGATTCCAGTAATCGGCCGCGAATATCCTCACCATCCATACTGCCTGGGTTCAACACATTCACGGTCCTTCAGAGCCGATGTCATCAAATCTCTTGACAGAATCGGCTCGGGGGGGCGCCCAAGTGGATAAAACATGAGGGTATGCAGTAGAAGAGTCTCATCCTTTGATGGTGGATATTGGAGCATGGGGGCCGATATACAAGTCGGCCGAAAAAATTCGAAAATTTTCAGGCATAGCCGATGCATAGACATCGACTTAAGAGCAGGGGGGTAGTTCCCTCCAAGAGTCTGGAGGGTGTCAGAAATGCGAAGACGTTCTCACCGGAAGTCGCTTCAGCCTGCCGAAGATGATGAGCTGATCTGATCAGCAAGGCGCAAGGTTTGGACTGAAAAAGCTCGGGGAGGGCGGCTCGTCCTGAAATTCCCTCACTCTAAAGAGCCGATTTGTTCTGAATCGGTTGATACGGCGTTGCGAGTTGGAAACCAAGGATGATTGACGTGATCAGCTCGCTGCTATTCTCACCTTGAAGGCCCGGGGGGCAGCTCACCTTGAAGGTCTCTGCTCCGGGGAGCCGATGTCGTTGGGATCGGCCGAACTCTGCACCACAAGTTACCTGAAGAATGGTGCTTATGTTGCAAAATTATCATAGCCTGCTGGATCGGCTGTATGGACCCTCAACGGAAGGGAGGTGATCGGCTGGTGGCCCTGCGGGATAGCTCTCTTGGACAAGGTTGAGCCCGCCCCGAAATCTCAATGGTGATGATCCGTCCTTTATCCTCGCCTTGGCTGAGGCTCGGGGGCAGCTCGCCCTCGAGGTCTAACCAACTCTGTCAAAGTGGGCCCACTCTTCGTGACGGCTCGTTCAAAAGACGGTGTTTATTGTAGAAGGAAGGCTGTCGGAGCTGAACGAGCAGAATTCGGAGAGGATAATGAAAAGGAGACCGACATTATTTCGGGAGTTACGCCGCTAGGTCCAACATGTCATCTTGAGTGAGATCTGTGGATTCGCGCGAGTAGGGCTTAGCCTTGTATGGCAAGGAGTTTGGGTCTGGGTGGATCTATCTCGAAATCTAGTTTGGGAGACCGATGCGATGCCATCGGCTTGTTGGGCATTGTCCGGTATGGCAATCGGCAGAATCAGGAGGGAAGACAATCGGCTAAATTATCATAAAGGGAATCGGCAAAATCGAGTTGGGGAATTTCTTCATTGATGAGCCAGATTTCTTACAGAGAAGAGCTGATTGCTCTCAAAAGGGAAGACCAGGGGGATACATTGCCCCGTCTGCTACTGCTAGCCCTATGCTAAGACCCTATCTAGGGGCCGCTGCTGCCCTCGTCGTCGTCGTCGTCGCCGTCATCGCCACTGCCGGCGCTGCTCCCTGCCGGCTCGTCATCGCTGCTCCAGCGGCCGCCGATAGGACCCTCGTCGTCTTCATCCTCTTCGTCAGCATCGTCGTCACTGTCGACGTCGCTGAAGTTCCCGGGCCAGAGGTGGCGGCGTTTGGCCGGCGGCTCGTCGGAGGAGCTGTCTTCATCCTCCTCCTCCTCTCCCTCCTCCTTCACCTCCTCGGAGGTGGTGAAGTCCGCCCAGGAGAGGCGGTCGTCTTCGCTCTCCACCACCGCTTCCTCGTCAGCAAGGAAGCGGAGGTCGCTCTCCCCGTCGGTTTGGGATTTGTCATCCTCGGACCAGACGGAGGAGTCATGGTCCTCTTTGTCCCACTTTGTCGGGGCAAGGATGTCGTACGCCGCTTGCGTACCCCACGAGGGCGTCGACTCTCGGATGGGAGAGGACACGTGGGAAAGATCCGACGAAGAAGAAGAGGAAGAGAAAGAGGACATGGTTGCAGGGGAGGGTTTTTGGAGCGCCACCGCGGAAGGGGTAAAGAAGAGAACTGTTCGTTGCGGCTAAATAAAAGGAGGTGGGGGTTTTTAATTTCCGAGCGGTTCTCGAGGACATGGTGCCAAAACTGTCAAATCGTGCGAGAGAAGTTGGGAAGGCAAGTCGTCATGATGAGGCATGTCTGCGACGAGTTCCGCTCTGCCGTGATACGACCCCTCCGAGGAAAAAACGAGTGGTTTTGAAATTATCATTACCAAAACCAGGGGGCATGTGTTATCACCAGATTTTGGCTAAATCAGGGAGGTGGGCCGCGATCAAGATGGGCTTGGGAGATTACATATGGAAGAACTATGAAGCGGCCTTGCACGGAGAATTTGGGCTAGTTAGCCCGTGTATCTTAAAATAATAGATTGTGTATCGGTTTAGAAGTTAGAGTTTATCTCGTGCACGGTTTAGTGCACGCCCACATTAGAAAGTCCGCTGGACTATAAATATGTATCTAGGGTTTATGGAAAAAACAACAACTCACGTTCAACCCCAAAAACAAACCAATCTCGGCGCATCGCCAACTCCTTCGTCTCGAGGGTTTCTATCAGGTAAGCGACATGCTGCCTAGATCGCATCTTGCGATCTAGGCAGCACAAGCCCCACGTTGTTCATGCGTTGCTCGTACCGAAGCGCTTTTGATGGCGAGCAACGTAGTTATCATTAGATGTGTTAGGGTTAGCATTGTTCTTCGTTTAAGCATGCTTACGTAGTGCAACCCTTGCATATCTAGCCGCCCTCACGCCTATCTCGGGTGTGGGGGCGGCACCCCGCTTGATCATTATTTAGTAGATCCGATCCGTTACGATTGCTCCTTGTTCTACAAGGATTAGTTTAATATCCGCAATAGTTTGGCCTTACAATGGGGGGAGGATCCGAGTGGCACGTAGGGTGGCGTTCGCAAGTCCTAAACGGGATGTTCCTAGGATCAACTTCATGTTGGTTCTTTGGCCTTGTTTAGGATCGGCTTACGAGCACCGTGCGTGGCCGCAAGGCCCAACTCGGAGTAGGATGATCCGGTTATGCGGTGAAAACCCTAAATCGTCGTAGATCTCATTAGCTTCATCTTGATCAAGCAGGACCACCAAGTATTCGTGCACCCCGTACGGATCATGGGTGGATCGGCTCTTTGAGCCGATTCACAGGATAACCCGAGAGCCGATCGAGGCTCGTATTTAACGTTTACATGTATGCCCTGCGGGAAACTAAGCGAGGCAACCTCATCACCTTCCCGACCAGGTATAGGTCGGGTGGCACGCCCTTGCACTTCGCAACGCCGCGTGTGACCAGAAGAGCATTGCGGGCCGTCGCTCGGAGGGGTCTCAGCCAGCCGCAGCTCTAGGCTCCCCCCGGCTCTACAGTGTTGACAAGGCCGCTGCCCGCCGGTGGGTTTTGGCAGACAACACAATGTAACTGAGGCTACCTCTTTTTTTCGAGCCCATATTATCATGCATGATTTTTTGTTCACTCTCTGTTCCATCATCATTGCAATTGACTCCGTGTTTTTTGCACGATCTTGGGTGCTACGTGACAGGTGCAGAGCAGCGACGTCGACAGCGACGACGAGTCCTTCCACACCAAGACTCGTCACGTCCTCAGGAGGCTGCAGTCCGGCCATTACGATGGCCCTTTTGCTCGAGGCATTTACAAGTGCCCCTTCGCAACAGGAAGCTCCGCGCCACCGACTTCAACTCCCCGGTGAACCATGCTGAATCCATTGGCGGATGTGGCGCTAGAGTTGGAAGGACCGTGAACGTGCATGCGTACATGGCCAAACACAAAGCACTTGGGATTCACCTGCGCAACCTCCAAGCGAGTCACACGCGCTACCCGGAGGCGTTGAACGTGCCCTACTTGCACTCTTCGTATGTGATCGCTCTATCCGTAGAGCAGCTTAATTTCATGTAAATTGTAGCTTATGTTGGATCTATCGATACTACTTTTGGATCTGTCCTGAATATATCTATGCTATGTTGGTTGCTGTATGCAGCTTATCCTATATTTTTCTCTCGGATTTGTGCCCTAGATTTCCTACCTGATTGGGTAAAAACGAAGGCATAAAGAAATGAATGGCGTTAAAAAACAGAAGGAGAAGCTGCTCTAGATTTGCTACCAATTTGGGCTATCAAATATGAATGAGATCGAGCGATAGAGAGGAAAAAGGTACATTGAAAACTGCTAATCCGGGCGGAAGAGACGAAACCACTCGTGCCCCCGTCCCGGACCCACACGGCTCCACACGCTACGGCCCCACACGCTACGGCCACACAAACACGGCCTCGTCTCGTCCCACGCGGTCCCACACGACGCGACCCCACAAACGACACGACCCCACTCGTCGGCACGGAACGGTCAACTTAACGGATTCCTTCCGTCCGAGCTCCTTCTGCGGTTCAGACAAGGGCTTGGGGAAAACTGAGGAAAAACTAAGGAGCTGGGGAAAACTGAGTACAACTAAGGACCTGAGGGCACGAAAATAGAAATCCCTAAAAGTAAAGCTAAGAACACCAGTGTTCATATGAAACATCGGAGCGTGTCTTTCTCCCACACAAAGAATGCTAGGATCCGAATTTATTCAAACACAAACAAAAATAAAAGCATACAAACGCTCCAAGTAAAGCACATAAGATGTGACGGAATAAAAATGTAGTTTCACTAGAGGTGACCTGATAAGTTGTCGATGAAGAAGGGGATGCCTTGGGCATCCCCAAGCTTAGATGCTTGAGTCTTCTTGAAATATGCTGGGATGAACCACGGGGGCATCCCCAAGCTTAGACTTTTCACTCTTATTGATCATACTATATCATCCTCCTCTCTTGACCCTTGAAAACTTCCTCCACACCAAACTCAAAACAAACTCATTAGAGGGTTAGTGCATAATCAAAAATTCACATGTTCAGAGAGGACGCAATCATTCCTAACACTTCTGGACATTACCCAAAGCTACTGAAAGTTAATGGAGCGAAGAAATCCACTCAACACAGTAAAAGAGGCAATGCGAAATAAAAGGCAGAATCTGTCAAAACAGAACAGTCCGTAAAGACGAATTGTTTAGAGGCACTTAACATGCTCAGATGAAGAAGATCAAATTTAATGAAAGTTGCGTACATATCTGAGGATTACTCATGAATTTTCGCAGATTTTTCTGAGTTTCCTACAGAGAGTTCTACTCAAATTCGTGACAGCTAGAAATCTGTTTCTGCGCAGAAATCCAAATCTAGTATCAACCTTACTATCAAAGACTTTACTTGGCACAACAATGCAATAAAGTAAAGATAAGGAGAGGTTGCTACAGTAGTAACAACTTCCAAGACACAAATATAAAAAAAAAATTACAGAAATAAAATAATGGGTTGTCTCCCATAAGCGCTTTTCTTTAACGCCTTTCAGCTAGGCGCAGAAAGTGTAAATCAAGTATTATCAAGAGATGAAGCATCAACATCAGAGTTGGGAGTTTTCTCCACAATGCATTGTGCCTCATGCATTCCTATGAGCTTATAAGGTATTGGTACTTTCGTCTCCCCCTCACAATTGACTTTATTAGTGTACTTTAGTCTATCTTTTTCCATCTTTTCAAGGGTACTTGCAAAATTAGTATAAAAGCCGAGCATCTTATGTTGAATAAAGACTTTTCTAGCTTCTCTAGCTACATCACCAAATTCTTTAAGAAGGGTTTCTAAAATAAAATCTTTCTTCTCTCCTTCTTCCATATCACAGAGTGTAAGAAACATATGTTGCATTATAGGATTAAGATTAACAAATCTAGCTTCCAACATGTGCACTAAAGAGACAGCAGCAATTTCATAAGTAGGAGCAAGTTCTACCAAAGATCTATCTTCAAAATCTTTAACCGTACTAACATGAGTGAAAAATTCTTCTATATTATCTCTTCCAATGATAGACCCACGCCCTACCGGTATATCTTTCAAAGTGAACTTAGGGGGAAGCATGATGAAATAAACAAAAGGTAAATAGAGTAAATGCAAGTAACTAATTTTTGTGTGTTTTTGATATAAAGAAAGCAAACAAGACAGAAAATAAAATAAAGTAAAGCAAGACAATAAACAAAGTAAAGAGATTGGATGTGAGAGACTCCCCTTGCAGCGTGTCTTGATCTCCCCGGCAACGGCGCCAGAAAAAGAGCTTGATAACGCGTAAAGCACACGTCCGTTGGGACCCCAAGAGGAAGGTGTGATGCGTACAACAGCAAGTTTTCCCTCAGTAAGAAACCGAGGTTATCGAACCAGTAGGAGATGAAGGCCACGTGAAGGTTGTTGGTGAAGGAGTGTAGTGCGGCGCAACACCAGGGATTCCGGCGCCAACGTGGAACCTGCACAACACAATCAAAATACTTTGCCCCAACTTAACAGTGAGGTTGTCAATCTCACCAGCTTGCTCTAAACAAAGAATTAAACGTATGGTGTGGAGAATGATGTTTGCTTGCGAAGAACAACAGAGAACAGAGATTGCGGTAGATTGTATTTCAGATGTAAAAGAATGGACCGGGGTCCACAGTTCACTAGTGGTGTCTCTCCAATAAGATAAATAGCATGTTGGGTGAACAAATTACAGTTGGGAAATTGACAAATAGAGAGGGCATAACAATGCACATACATATCATGATGAATAATATGAGATTTACTTAGGGCATTACGACAAAGAACATAGACCGCTATCCAGCATGCATCTATGCCTAAAAAGTCCACCTTCGGGTTAGCATCCGCACCCCTTCCAGTATTAAGTTGCAAACAACAGACAATTGCATTAAGTACTGTGCGTAATGTAATCAACACAAATATCCTTAGACAAAGCATTGATGTTTTATCCCTAGTGGCAACATCACATCCATAACCTTTGAACTTTCTGTCACTGTCCCAGATTCAATGGAGGCATGAACCCACTATCGAGCATAAATACTCCCTCTTGGAGTTACAAGTATCAACTTGGCCAGAGCCTCTACTAGCAACGGAGAGCATGCAAGATCATAAACAACACATATATGATAGATCAATAATCAACTTGACATAGTATTCCATATTCATCGGATTCCAACAAACACAACATGTAGCATTACAAATAGACGATCTTGATCATGATAGGCAGCTCACAAGATCTAAACATGATAGCACAAGAGGAGAAGACAACCATCTAGCTACTGCTATGGACCCATAGTAAAGGATGAACTACTCACGCATCAATCCAGAGGCGGGCATGATGATGTAGAGTCCTCCGGTGATGATTCCCCTCTCCGGCAGGGTGCCGGAGGCGATCTCCTGAATCCCCCGAGATGGGATTGGCGGCGACGGCGTCTCTGGAACTTTTCTCGTATCGTGGCTCTCGGTACTAGGGTTTTCGCGACGGAGAGAATAAATAGGCGAAGGGGCGAGTCGGGAGGCGGCCGAGGGGCCCACCCCACGGGCCGGTGATGCGTGCGATCGACACGTCCGTTGGGAACCCCAAGAGGAAGGTGTGATGCGTACGGTAGCAAGTTTTCCCTCGGAAAGAAACCAAGGTTTATCGAACCAGGAGGAGCCAAGAAGCACGTTGAAGGTTGATGGCGGAGGAGTGTAGTGCGGCGCAACACCGGGGATTCCGGCGCCAACGTGGAACCTGCACAACACAATCACAGAACTTTGCCCCAACGTAACAGCGAGGTTGTCAATCTCACCGGCTTGCTGTAAACAAAGGATTAGATGTATAGTGTAGATGATGATGGTTGTTTGCAAAGAACAGTAAAGAACAATTGCAGTAGATTGTATTTCAGATGTAAAGAATAGGATCACTAGTGGTGTCTCTCCCATAAGATAGCAGATGTTGGGTGAACAAATTACAGTTGGGCAATTGACAAATAAAGAAGGCATAACAATGCACATACATATATCATGATGAGTACTATGAGATTTAATCAGGGCATTACGACAAAGTACATAGACCGCTATCCAGCATGCATCTATGCCTAAAAAGTCCACCTTCGGGTTATCATCCGAACCCCTCCGGTATTAAGTTGTAAACAACGGACAATTGCATTAAGTATGGTGCGTAATGTAATCAACACAAATATCCTTAGACAAAGCATCGATGTTTTATCCCTAGTGGCAACAACACATCCACAACCTTAGAACTTTCCGTCACTCGTCCCAGATTTAATGGAGGCATGAACCCACTATCGAGCATAAATACTCCCTCTTGGAGTCACAAGTATCAACTTGGCCAGAGCCTCTACTAGCAACGGAGAGCATGCAAGAACATAAATAACATATATGATAGATTGATAATCAACTTGACATAGTATTCAATATTCATCGGATCCCAACAAACACAACATGAAGGATTACAAATAGATGATCTTGATCATGATAGGCAGCTCAGAAGATTTAACATGATAGCACAATGAGGAGAAGACAACCATCTAGGTACTGCTATGGACCCATAGTCCAGGGGTGAACTACTCACACATCGATCCGGAGGCGATCATGGCGATGAAGAGACCTCCGGGAGATGATTCCCCTCTCCGGCAGGGTGCCGGAGGCGATCTCCTGAATCCCCCGAGATGGGATTGGCGGCGGCGGCGTCTCTAGAAGGTTTTCCGTATCGGGCTCTCGGTACTGGGGGTTTCACGACGGAGGCTTTAAGTAGGCGGAAGGGCGGAGTCGGGAGAGTCACGGGGGCCCCATAGGCTAGGGCCGCGCGCGCCCCCTCTAGGCCGCGCCGCTCTAGTGTGGCGGCGCCCCGTGGCCCCACTTCGTCTCCCCTCCGGTCTTCTGGAAGCTTCGTGGAAAAATAGGCCCCTGGGCGTTGATTTCGTCCAATTCCGAGAATATTTCCTTACTAGGATTTCTGAAACCAAAAACAGCAGAAAACAGACAATCGGCTCTTCGGCATCTCGTCAATAGGTTAGTGCCGGAAAATGCATAAATATGACATATAATGTGTATAAAACATGTGAGTATCATCATAAAAGTAGCATGGAACATAAGAAATTATAGATACGTTTGGGACGTATCAAGCATCCCCAAGCTTAGTTCCTACTCGCCCTCGAGTAGGTAAACGATAACAAAGATAATTTCTGAAGTGACATGCTATCATAATCTTGATCATACTATTGTAAAGCATATGAGATGAATGCAGCGATTCGAAGCAATGATGAGGATAATGAGTAAACAAATGAATCATATAGCAAAGACTTTTCATGAATAATACTTTCAAGACAAGCATCAATAAGACTTGCATAAGAGTTACTCATAAAGCAATAAATTCAAAGTAAAGATATTGAAGCAACACAAAGGAGATATAAGTTTCAGCGGTTGCTTTCAACTTCAACATTTATATCTCATTGATAAATGTCAACACAAAGTAATATAACAAGTGCAATAAGTAAACATGTAAGAATCAATGCACACAGTTGATACAAGTGTTTGCTTCTAGGATAGAAAGAATAGGCAAACTAACTCAACAATAAAGTAGAAGATAGGCCCTTCGCAGAGGGAAGCATTGATTACTATATTTGTGCTAGAGCTTTTCATTTTGAAAACAAGAAACAATTTTGTCAACGGTAGTAATAAAGCATATGTGTTATGTATAAGACATCTTATAAGTTGCAAGCCTCATGCATAGTATACTAATAGTGCTTGCACCTTGTCCTAATTAGCTTGGATTAACACTGATTATCATTGCATAGCATATGTTTCAACCAAGTGTCACAAAGGGGTACCTCTATGCCGCCTGTACAAAGGTCTAAGGAGAAAGCTCGCATTGGATTTCTCGCTTTTGATTATTCTGAACTTAGACATCCATACCGGGACAACATAGACAACAGATAATATGGACTCCTCTTTAATGCATAAGCATTCAACAACAGTTAATATTCTCATAAGAGATTGAGGATTAGCTGTCCACACTGAAACTTCCACCATGAATCATGGCTTTAGTTAGCGGCCCAATGTTCTTCTCTAACAGTATGCATACTCAAACCATTTGATTGTGAGAACCGCCCTTACTTCAGACAAGACGAACATGCATAGCAACTCACATGATATTCAACAAAGGTAAAAGTGTTGATGGCGTCCCCAGAAAACATGGTTACCGCTCAACAAGCAACTTATTAAGAAATAAGACACATAAGTACATATTCTTCACCACGATAGTTTTTAAGGCTATTTGTCCCATGAGCTATATATTGCAAAGGCAAAGAATGGAAATTTTAAAGGTAGAACTCAAGTAATTTAGTTTGGAATGGCGGAGAAATACCATGTGGTAGGTAGGTATGGTGGACACAAATGGCATAGTTATTGGCTCAAGGATTTGGATGCACGAGAAGAATTCCTCTCAATACAAGGCTAGGCTAGCAAGGTTGTTTGAAGCAAACTCACGTATAAAAGGTGCAGCAAAGCTCACATATGAACATATTGTAACTATTATAAGACTTTACATTGTCTCCTTGTTTTTCAAACACCTCAACCAGAAAATATCTAGACTCTAGAGATCAATCATGCAAACCAAATTTTAACAAGCTCTATGTAGTTATTCATTAATGAGTACAAGGTACATGATGCAAGAGCTTAAACAAGATCTATATGAGCACAACAATTGCCAAGTATCACATTATTCAAGACATTAAACCATTTACCACATGCGGCATTTTCCGTTTCCAACCATATAACAATGAATGAAATAGTCCAACTTTCGCAATGAACATTAAAGATGAAGCTAAGAACATATGTGTTCATACGAAACAGCGGAGCGTGTCTCTCTCCCAAACAAATAATGCTAGGATCCGATTTTATTCAAACAAAAACAAAAACAAAAACAAACAGACGCTCCAAGTAAAGCACATAAGATGTGACGGAATAAAAATATAGTTTCACTAGAGGAACCTGATAAGTTGTCGATGAAGAAGGGATGCCTTGGGCATCCCCAAGCTTAGACGCTTGAGTCTTCTTAAAATATGCTTGGGATGAACCACGGGGGCATCCCCAAGCTTTGACTTTTCACTCTTCTTGATCATATTGTATCATCCTCCTCTCTTGACCCTTGAAAACTTCCTCCACACCAAACTCGAAACAAACTCATTAGAGGGTCAGTGCATAATTCATATATTCAGAGGTGACATAATCATTCTTAACACTTCCGGACATTGCACAAAGCTACTGAAAGTTAATGGAACAAAGAAATCCATCAAACATAGCAAAACATGCAATGCGAAATAAAAGGCAGAATCTGTCAAAACAGAACAGTTCGTAAAGACGAATTTTAAAGTGGAACCAGACTTGCTCAGATGAAAATGCCCAAATTGAATGAAAGTTGCGTACATATCTGAGGATCACGCACGTAAATTGGAAGATTTTTTTGATTTTTCTACAGAGACTAATGCTCAAATTCGTGACAGCAAGAAATCTGTTCCTGCGCAGCAATCGAAATCTAGTATTGGTACTATCAAAGACTTTACTTGGCACAACAATGCAATAAAATAAAGATAAGGAGAGGTTGCTACAGTAGTAAACAACTTCCAAGACTCAAATATAAAATAAAGTGCAGAAGTAAAATAATGGGTTGTCTCCCATAAGCGCTTTTTTTTAACGCCTTTCAGCTAGGCGCAGAAAGTGTGTATCAAGTATTATCAAGAGATGAAGCATCAACATCAGAGTTGGGAGTTTTCTCCACAATGCATTGTGCCTCATGCATTCCTATGAGCTTATAAGGTATTGGTACTTTAGTCTCCCCCTCACAATTGACTTTATTAGTGTACTTTAGTCTATCTTTTTCCATCTTTTCAAGGGTACTTGCAAAATTAGTATAAAAGCCGAGCATCTTATGTTGAATAAAGACTTTTCTAGCTTCTCTAGCTACATCACCAAATTCTTTAAGAAGGGTTTCTAAAATAAAATCTTTCTTCTCTCCTTCTTCCATATCACAGAGTGTAAGAAACATATGTTGCATTATAGGATTAAGATTAACAAATCTAGCTTCCAACATGTGCACTAAAGAGACAGCAGCAATTTCATAAGTAGGAGCAAGTTCTACCAAAGATCTATCTTCAAAATCTTTAACCGTACTAACATGAGTGAAAAATTCTTCTATATTATCTCTTCCAATGATAGACCCACGCCCTACCGGTATATCTTTCAAAGTGAACTTAGGGGGAAGCATGATGAAATAAACAAAAGGTAAATAGAGTAAATGCAAGTAACTAATTTTTGTGTGTTTTTGATATAAAGAAAGCAAACAAGACAGAAAATAAAATAAAGTAAAGCAAGACAATAAACAAAGTAAAGAGATTGGATGTGAGAGACTCCCCTTGCAGCGTGTCTTGATCTCCCCGGCAACGGCGCCAGAAAAAGAGCTTGATAACGCGTAAAGCACACGTCCGTTGGGACCCCAAGAGGAAGGTGTGATGCGTACAACAGCAAGTTTTCCCTCAGTAAGAAACCGAGGTTATCGAACCAGTAGGAGATGAAGGCCACGTGAAGGTTGTTGGTGAAGGAGTGTAGTGCGGCGCAACACCGGGGATTCCGGCGCCAACGTGGAACCTGCACAACACAATCAAAATACTTTGCCCCAACTTAACAGTGAGGTTGTCAATCTCACCAGCTTGCTCTAAACAAAGAATTAAACGTATGGTGTGGAGAATGATGTTTGCTTGCGAAGAACAACAGAGAACAGAGATTGCAGTAGATTGTATTTCAGATGTAAAAGAATGGACCGGGGTCCACAGTTCACTAGTGGTGTCTCTCCAATAAGATAAATAGCATGTTGGGTGAACAAATTACAGTTGGGCAATTGACAAATAGAGAGGGCATAACAATGCACATACATATCATGATGAATAATATGAGATTTACTTAGAGCATTACGACAAAGAACATAGACCGCTATCCAGCATGCATCTATGCCTAAAAAGTCCACCTTCGGGTTAGCATCCGCACCCCTTCCAGTATTAAGTTGCAAACAACAGACAATTGCATTAAGTATCGTGCGTAATGTAATCAACACAAATATCCTTAGACAAAGCATTGATGTTTTATCCCTAGTGGCAACATCACATCCATAACCTTTGAACTTTCCGTCACTCGTCCCGCATTCAATGGAGGCATGAACCCACTATCGAGCATAAATACTCCCTCTTGGAGTTACAAGTATCAACTTGGCCAGAGCCTCTACTAGCAACGGAGAGCATGCAAGATCATAAACAACACATATATGATAGATCAATAATCAACTTGACATAGTATTCCATATTCATCGGATTCCAACAAACACAACATGTAGCATTACAAATAGACGATCTTGATCATGATAGGCAGCTCACAAGATCTAAACATGATAGCACAAGAGGAGAAGACAACCATCTAGCTACTGCTATGGACCCATAGTAAAGGATGAACTACTCACGCATCAATCCAGAGGCGGGCATGATGATGTAGAGTCCTCCGGTGATGATTCCCCTCTCCGGCAAGGTGCCGGAGGCGATCTCCTGAATCCCCCGAGATGGGATTGGCGGCGACGGCGTCTCTAGAACTTTTCTCGTATCGTGGCTCTCGGTACTAGGGTTTTCGCGACGGAGAGAATAAATAGGCGAAGGGGCAGAGTCGGGAGGCGGCCGAGGGGCCCACCCCACAGGCCGGTGATGCGTGCAGTCGACACGTCCGTTGGGAACCCCAAGAGGAAGGTGTGATGCGTACAGTAGCAAGTTTTCCCTCAGAAAGAAACCAAGGTTTATCGAACCAGGAGGAGCCAAGTAGCACGTTGAAGGTTGATGGCGGAGGAGTGTAGTGCGGCGCAACACCAGGGATTCCGGCGCCAACGTGGAATTTGCACAACACAATCACAGAACTTTGCCCCAACGTAACAGCGAGGTTGTCAATCTCACCGGCTTGTTGTAAACAAAGGATTAGATGTATAGTGTAGATGATGATGGTTGTTTGCAAAGAACAGTAAAGAACAATTGCAGTAGATTGTATTTCAGATGTAAAGAATAGGATCACTAGTGGTGTCTCTCCCATAAGATAGCAGATGTTGGGTGAACAAATTACAGTTGGGCTATTGACAAATAAAGAAGGCATAACAATGCACATACATATATCATGATGAGTACTATGAGATTTAATCAGGGCATTACGACAAAGTACATAGACCGCTATCCAGCATGCATCTATGCCTAAAAAGTCCACCTTCAGCTTATCATCCGAACCCCCTCCAGTATTAAGTTGTAAACAACAGACAATTGCATTAAGTATGGTGCGTAATGTAATCAACACAAATATCCTTAGACAAAGCATCGATGTTTTATCCCTAGTGGCAACAGCACATCCACAACCTTAGAACTTTTCGTCATCGTCCCGGATTTAATGGAGGCATGAACCCACTATCGAGCATAAATCCTCCCTCTTGGATTCACAAGTATCAACTTGGCCGAGCCTCTACTAGCAACGGAGAGCATGCAAGAACATAAATAACATATATGATAGATTGATAATCAACTTGACATAGTATTCAATATTCATCGGATCCCAACAAACACAACATGAAGGATTACAAATAGATGATCTTGATCATGATAGGCAGCTCACAAGATTTAACATGATAGCACAATGAGGAGAAGACAACCATCTAGGTACTGCTATGGACCCATAGTCCAGGGGTGAACTACTCACACATCGATCCGGAGGCAATCATGGCGATGAAGAGACCTCCGGGAGATGATTCCCCTCTCCGGCAGGGTGCCGAAGGCGATCTCCTGAATCCCCCGAGATGGGATTGGCGGCGGCGGCGTCTCTGGAAGGTTTTCCGTATCGGGCTCTCGGTACTGGGGGGTTTCACGACGGAGGCTTTAAGTAGGCGGAAGGGCGGAGTCGGGAGAGTCACGGGGGCCCCACAGGCTAGGGCCGCGCGGGCCCCCTCTAGGACACGCCGCCCTAGTGTGGCGGCGCCCCGTGGCCCCACTTCGTCTCCCCTCCGGTCTTCTGGAAGCTTCGTGGAAAAATAGGCCCCTGGGCGTTGATTTCGTCCAATTCCGAGAATATTTCCTTACTAGGATTTCTGAAACCAAAAACAGCAGAAAACAACGAATCGGCTCTTCGGCATCTCGTCAATAGGTTAGTGCCGGAAAATGCATAAATATGACATATAATGTGTATAAAACATGTGAGTATCATCATAAAAGTAGCATGGAACATAAGAAATTATAGATACGTTTGGGACGTATCAAGCATCCCCAAGCTTAGTTCCTACTCGCCCTCGAGTAGGTAAACGATAACAAAGATAATTTCTGAAGTGACAGGCTATCATAATCTTGATCATACTATTGTAAAGCATATGAGATGAATGCAGCGATTCGAAGCAATGATGAGGATAATGAGTAAACAAATGAATCATATAGCAAAGACTTTTCATTAATAATACTTTCAAGACAAGCATCAATAAGACTTGCATAAGAGTTACTCATAAAGCAATAAATTCAAAGTAAAGATATTGAAGCAACACAAAGGAGATATAAGTTTCAGCGGTTGCTTTCAACTTCAACATGTATATCTCATGGATAAATGTCAACACAAAGTAATATAACAAGTGCAATAAGTAAACATGTAAGAATCAATGCACACAGTTGATACAAGTGTTTGCTTCTAGGATAGAAAGAATAGGCAAACTGACTCAACAATAAAGTAGAAGATAGGCCCTTCGCAGAGGGAAACATTGATTACTATATTTGTGCTAGAGCTTTTCATTTTGAAAACAAGAAACAATTTTGTCAACGGTAGTAATAAAGCATATGTGTTATGTATAAGACATCTTATAAGTTGCAAGCCTCATGCATAGTATACTAATAGTGCTTGCACCTTGTCCTAATTAGCTTGGATTAACACTGATTATCATTGCATAGCATATGTTTCAACCAAGTGTCACAAAGGGGTACCTCTATGCCGCCTGTACAAAGGTCTAAGGAGAAAGCTCGCATTGGATTTCTCGCTTTTGATTATTCTCAACTTAGACATCCATACCGGGACAACATAGACAACAGATAATATGGACTCCTCTTTAATGCATAAGCATTCAACAACAGTTAATATTCTCATAAGAGATTGAGGATTAGCTGTCCACACTGAAACTTCCACCATGAATCATGGCTTTAGTTAGCGGCCCAATGTTCTTCTCTAACAGTATGCATACTCAAACCATTTGATTGTGAGAACCGCCCTTACTTCGGACAAGACGAACATGCATAGCAACTCACATGATATTCAACAAAGGTAAAAGTGTTGATGGCGTCCCCAGAAAACATGGTTACCGCTCAACAAGCAACTTATTAAGAAATAAGACACATAAGTACATATTCTTCACCACGATAGTTTTTAAGGCTATTTGTCCCATGAGCTATATATTGCAAAGGCAAAGAATGGAAATTTTAAAGGTAGAACTCAAGTAATTTAGTTTGGAATGGCGGAGAAATACCATGTGGTAGGTAGGTATGGTGGACACAAATGGCATAGTTATTGGCTCAAGGATTTGGATGCACGAGAAGAATTCCTCTCAATACAAGGCTAGGCTAGCAAGGTTGTTTGAAGCAAACTCACGTATAAAAGGTGCAGCAAAGCTCACATATGAACATATTGTAACTATTATAAGACTTTACATTGTCTCCTTGTTTTTCAAACACCTCAACCAGAAAATATCTAGACTCTAGAGATCAATCATGCAAACCAAATTTTAACAAGCTCTATGTAGTTATTCATTAATGAGTACAAGGTACATGATGCAAGAGCTTAAACAAGATCTATATGAGCACAACAATTGCCAAGTATCACATTATTCAAGACATTAAACCATTTACCACATGCGGCATTTTCCGTTTCCAACCATATAACAATGAATGAAATAGTCCAACTTTCGCAATGAACATTAAAGATGAAGCTAAGAACATATGTGTTCATACGAAACAGCGGAGCGTGTCTCTCTCCCAAACAAATAATGCTAGGATCCGATTTTATTCAAACAAAAACAAAAACAAAAACAAACGAGACGCTCCAAGTAAAGCACATAAGATGTGACGGAATAAAAATATAGTTTCACTAGAGGAACCTGATAAGTTGTCGATGAAGAAGGGATGCCTTGGGCATCCCCAAGATTAGACGCTTGAGTCTTCTTAAAATATGCTGGGATGAACCACGGGGGCATCCCCAAGCTTTGACTTTTCACTCTTCTTGATCATATTGTATCATCCTCCTCTCTTGACCCTTGAAAACTTCCTCCACACCAAACTCGAAACAAACTCATTAGAGGGTCAGTGCATAATTCATATATTCAGAGGTGACATAATCATTCTTAACACTTCTGGACATTGCACAAAGCTACTGAAAGTTAATGCAACAAAGAAATCCATCAAACATAGCAAAACATGCAATGCGAAATAAAAGGCAGAATCTGTCAAAACAGAACAGTTCGTAAAGACGAATTTTAAAGTGGAACCAGACTTGCTCAGATGAAAATGCCCAAATTGAATGAAAGTTGCGTACATATCCGAGGATCACGCACGTAAATTGGAAGATTTTTTTGATTTTTCTACAGAGACTAATGCTCAAATTCGTGACAGCAAGAAATCTGTTCCTGCGCAGCAATCGAAATCTAGTATTGGTACTATCAAAGACTTTACTTGGCACAACAATGCAATAAAATAAAGATAAGGAGAGGTTGCTACAGTAGTAAACAACTTCCAAGACTCAAATATAAAATAAAGTGCAGAAGTAAAATAATGGGTTGTCTCCCATAAGCGCTTTTTTTTAACGCCTTTCAGCTAGGCGCAGAAAGTGTGTATCAAGTATTATCGAGAGATGAAGCATCAACATTGGTATTGAGAATTTTCTCAACTATGCATTTTATCTTATCTATGTGAGTTTCAGAGGCTCCCTTTTCATTATTCTTAGGTTTGCTATCCTCGTCAAACAAATTTTCAGGGACAAGCCAACCATAGTTATTTTCTAGAGCATCGCTCATTCCTAGGAGCTTACAAGGTATTGTTGTCTTAATCTCCCCACCATCATTAATATCATTAGTGTACCTTACTCTCTCCATGTACATCTTTTCAAGGATACTAACAAAATTGGTATAAGAGCCAAGCATATTGTATTTAATAAAGACCTTTCTAGCCTCTCTTGCTACACCACCAAATTCTTTAAGAAGAGTTTCTAAAACAAAATCTTTCTTTTCTCCCTCTTCCATATCACCGAGTGTAAGAAACATGTGTTGGATTATAGGATTGAGATTAACAAATTTAGTTTCCAACATGCGAACTAAAGAAGCAGCAGCAATTTCATAAGTTGGAGCAAGTTCTACCAAGTGTCTATCTTCAAAATCTTCAACGGTACTAACATGAGTGAAAAAATCTTCTATATTATCTCTCCCAATTATAGACCCATGTCCTACCGGTATATCTTTCAGAGTGAATTTAGGAGGAAACATGATGAAATAAACTAAAGGTAAATAAAGTAAATGCAAGTAACTAATTTTTTTGTGTTTTTGATATAGAGAACAAGACAGTAAATAAAGTAAAGCTAGCAACTAATTTTTTTGTGTTTTGATATAATGCAGCAAACAAAGCAGTAAATAAAATAAAGCAAAGCAAGACAAAAACAAAGTAAAGAGATTGGAAGTGGAGACTCCCCTTGCAGCATGTCTTGATCTCCTCGGCAACGGTGCCAGAAAAATTAGCTTGATGCGTGCAGTCGACACGTCCGTTGGGAACCCCAAGAGGAAGGTGTGATGCGTACAGTAGCAAGTTTTCCCTCAGAAAGAAACCAAGGTTTATCGAACCAGGAGGAGCCAAGAAGCACGTTGAAGGTTGATGGCGGAGGAGTGTAGTGCGGCGCAACACCGGGGATTCCGGCGCCAACGTGGAACCTGCACAACACAATCACGGAACTTTGCCCCAACGTAACAGACGAGGTTGTCAATCTCACCGGCTTGTCTGTAAACAAAGGATTAGATGTATAGTGTAGATGATGATGGTTGTTTGCAAAGAACGAGTAAAGAACAATTGCGATAGATTGTATTTCAGATGTAAAGAATAGGACCGGGGTCCACGGATCACTAGTGGTGTCTCTCCCATAAGATAGCGGATGTTGGGTGAACAAATTACGGTTGGGCAATTGACAAATAAAGAAGGCATAACAATGCACATACATATATCATGATGAGTACTATGAGATTTAATCAGGGCATTACGACAAAGTACATAGACCGCTATCCAAGCATGCATCTATGCCTAAAAAGTCCACCTTCGAGGTTATCATCCGAACCCCTCCGGTATTAAGTTGTAAACAACAGACAATTGCATTAAGTATGGTGCGTAATGTAATCAACACAAATATCCTTAGACAAAGCATCGATGTTTTATCCCTAGTGGCAACAACACATCCACAACCTTAGAACTTTCTGTCAATGTCCCAGATTTAATGGAGGCATGAACCCACTATCGAGCATAAATACTCCCTCTTGGAGTCACAAGTATCAACTTGGCCAGAGCCTCTACTAGCAACGGAGAGCATGCAAGAACATAAATAACATATATGATAGATTGATAATCAACTTGACATAGTATTCAATATTCATCGGATCCCAACAAACACAACATGAAGGATTACAAATAGATGATCTTGATCATGATAGGCAGCTCACAAGATCTAACATGATAGCACAATGAGGAGAAGACAACCATCTAGCTACTGCTATGAACCCATAGTTCAGGGGTGAACTACTCACACATCGATCCGGAGGCGATCATGGCGATGAAGAGACCTCCGGGAGATGATTCCCCTCTCTGGCAGGGTGCCAGAGGCGATCTCCTGAATCCCCCGAGATGGGATTGGCGGCGGCGGCGTCTCTGGAAGGTTTTCCGTATCGTGGCTCTCTGTACTGGGGGTTTCGCGACGGAGGCTTTAAATAGGCGGAAGGGCGGAGTCGGGAGAGTCACGGGGGCCCCACACGCTAGGGCCCCGCGGGCCCCCTCTAGGCCGCGCCGCCCTAGTGTGGCGGCGCCCCGTGGCCCCACTTCGTCTCCCCTCCGGTCTTCTGGAAGCTTCGTGGAAAAATAGGCCCCTGGGCGTTGATTTCGTCCAATTCCGAGAATATTTCCTTACTAGGATTTCTGAAACCAAAAACAGCAGAAAACAAGAATCGGCTCTTCGGCATCTCGTCAATAGGTTAGTGCCGGAAAATGCATAAATATGACATATAATGTGTATAAAACATGTGAGTATCATCATAAAAGTAGCATGGAACATAAGAAATTATAGATACGTTTGGGACGTATCAGCCGGCGCGCCCTTCCTCCTGGCCGCGCCGCCCTAGGGTGTGGGGCCTCCTTGGCCCCTCTCCGTCTCTCCTTCGGTCTTCTGGAAGGCTCCGTGCAAAATAAGACCGTGGGCTTTTGTTTCGTCCAATTCCGAGAATATTTCCTGTGTAAGATTTCAGAAACCAAAAACAACAGAAAACAGGAACTGGCGCTTCGGCATCTTGTTAATAGGTTAGTGCCGGAAAATGCATCAAAATGATATAAAGTGTTTATAAAACATGTGAGTATTGTCATAAAACTAGCATGGAACATAAGAAATTATAGATACGTTTGAGACGTATCACCGGCTACAATTCATATTTTACTAAATATTGTGTGAAAGTCTTTAGGAGTGACAATCTCAAACTGGTCCTTGTTGGATATGTGGAGAACAACCTTTACGTGGTTGACCTCTCGAAATAGAGCCCCTCTCCCTCCACATGTCTAATGGCGGCCAAACATGACGAAGGTTGGTTGTGGCATCGCCGCCTTGGTCATGTTAACATGATAAATCTCAAACAACTCCTAAAGGGTGAGGACATTGTTGGACTAACTGGCATTTCTTTTGAGAAAGATCGTGTATGCAGTGCATTGATGGCGTGTATTTCACACGTTCGTTGGGGAACCCCAAGAGGAAGGTATGATGCGCACAGCAGCAAGTTTTCCCTCAGAAAGAAACCAAGGTTTATCGAACCAGGAGGAGCCAAGAAGCACGTTGAAGGTTGATGGCGGCGGGATGTAGTGCGGCGCAACACCATGGATTCCGGCGCCAACGTGGAACCTGCACAACACAACCAAAGTACTTTGCCCCAACGAAACAGTGAGGTTGTCAATCTCACCGGCTTGCTGTAACAAAGGATTAACCGTATTGTGTGGAAGATGATTGTTTGCGAGAGAAAACGAGTAAAACAAGTATTGCAGCAGATTTGTATTTCAGTATTAAAGAATGGACCGGGGTCCACAGTTCACTAGAGGTGTCTCTCCCATAAGATAAAAGCATGTTGGGTGAACAAATTACAGTCGGGCAATTGACAAATAGAGAGGGCATAACAATGCACATACATGTCATGATAAGTACGAGTGAGATTTAATTGGGCATTACGACAAAGTACATAGACCGCCATCCAACTGCATCTATGCCTAAAAGTCCACCTTCGAGGTTATCGTCCGAACCCCTTCCAGTATTAAGTTGCAAAGCAACGAGACAATTGCATTAAGTATGGTGCGTAATGTAATCAATAACTACATCCTCGGACATAGCATCAATGTTTTATCCCTAGTGGCAACGAGCACAACACAACCTTAGAACTTTCTGTCACTTGTCCCAGGTGTCAATGCGGGCATGAACCCACTATCGAGCATAAATACTCCCTCTTGGAGTTACTAGCATCAACTTGGCCAGAGCCTCTACTAATAACGGAGAGCATGCAAGATCATAAACAACACATATGTAATAACTTGATAATTAACATAACATGGTATTCTCTATCCATCGGATCCCGACAAACACAACATAGAGTATTACGGATAGATGATCTTGATCATGTTAGGCAGCTCACAAGATCCAACAATGAAGCACAATGAGGAGAAGACAACCATCTAGCTACTGCTATGGACCCATAGTCCAGGGGTGAACTACTCACTCATCACTCCGGAGGCGACCATGGCGGTGTAGAGTCCTCCGGGAGATGAATCCCCTCTCCGGCAGGGTGCCGGAGGAGATCTCCAGAATCCCCGAGATGGGATTGGCGGCGGCGGCGTCTCTGGAAGGTTTTCCGTATCGTGGTTTTTCGCATCAGGGGTTTCGCGACGGAGGCTTTAAGTAGGCGGAAGGGCAGAGTCGGAGGGCTGACGAGGGGCCCACACCACAGGGCGGCGCGGGCCCCCCCCTTGGCCGCGCCGCCTTGTGGTTTGGCCACCTCGTGGCCCCACTTCGTATGCTCTTCGGTCTTCTGGAGGTTCATGGCAAAATAGGCCCCTGGGTCTTTGTTTCGTCCAATTCCGAGAATATTTCGTTACTAGGATTTCTGAAACCAAAAACAGCAGAAAACGACAGAACGGCACTTCGGCATCTTGTTAATAGGTTAGTTCCGGAAAATGCACGAATATGACATAAAGTGTGCATAAAACATGTAGGTATCATCAATAATATGGCATAGAACATAAGAAATTATCGATACGTCGGAGACGTATCAAGCATCCCCAAGCTTAGTTCTCGCTCGTCCCGAGCAGGTAAAACGATAACAAAGATAATTTCTGAAGTGACATGCCATCATAACCTTGATCATACTATTTGTAAACATATGTAATGAATGCAGCGATCAAAACAATGGTAATGACATGAGTAAACAAGTGAATCATAAAGCAAAGAGTTTTCATGAATAGTACTTCAAGACAAGCATCAATAAGTCTTGCATAAGAGTTAACTCATAAAGCAATAAATCAAAGTAAAGGTATTGAAGCAACACAAAGGAAGATTAAGTTTCAGCGGTTGCTTTCAACTTGTAACATGTATATCTCATGGATAATTGTCAACATAGAGTAATATAACAAGTGCAATATGCAAGTATGTAGGAATCAATGCACAGTTCACAAAAGTGTTTGCTTCTTGAGGTGGGGAGAGATAGGTGAACTGACTCAACATAAAAGTAAAAAGAATGGTCCTTCAAAGAGGAAAGCATCGATTGCTATATTTGTGCTAGAGCTTTTATTTTGAAAACATGAAACAATTTTGTCAACGGTAGTAATAAAGCATATGAGTTATGTAAATTATATCTTACAAGTTGCAAGTCTCATGCATAGTATACTAATAGTGCCCGCACCTTGTCCTAATTAGCTTGGACTACCGGATCTTCGCAATACACATGTTTTAACCAAGTGTCACAATGGGGTACCTCCATGCCGCCTGTACAAAGGTCTAAGGAGAAAGCTCGCATTTTGGATTTCTCGCTTTTGATTATTCTCAACTTAGACATCCATACCGGGACAACATGGACAACAGATAATGGACTCCTCTTTAATGCATAAGCATGTGGCAACAATTATTATTCTCATATGAGATTGAGGATATGTGTCCAAAACTGAAACTTCCACCATGAATCATGGCTTTAGTTAGCGGCCCAATGCTCTTCTCTAACAATATGCATGCTCCAACCATTAAGGTGGTAGATCTCTCTTACTTCGGACAAGACGGACATGCATAGCAACTCACATGATATTCAACAAAGAATAGTTGATGGCGTCCCCGAAGCATGGTTATCGCACAACAAGCAACTTAATAAGAGATAAAGTGCATAAGTACATATTCAATACCACAATAGTTTTTAAGCTATTTGTCCCATGAGCTATATATTGCAAAGGTGAATGATGGAATTTTAAAGGTAGCACTCAAGCAATTTACTTTGGAATGGCGGATAAATACCATGTAGTAGGTAGGTATGGTGGACACAAATGGCATAGTGGTTGGCTCAAGTATTTTGGATGCATGAGAAGTATTCCCTCTCGATACAAGGTTTAGGCTAGCAAGGTTATTTGAAACAAACACAAGGATGAACGGTGCAGCAAAACTCACATAAAAGACATATTGTAAACATTATAAGACTCTACACCGTCTTCCTTGTTGTTCAAAATTCAATACTAGATATTATCTAGACTTTAGAGAAACCAAATATGCAAACCAAATTAGCAAGCTCTAAGTGTTTCTTCATTAATGGGTGCAAAGTATATGATGCAAGAGCTTAAACATGAGCACAACAATTGCCAAGTATCAATTTATCCAAGACATTTTAGAGTTACTACATGTAGCATTTTCCAATTCCAACCATATAACAATTTAACAAAGAAGAAACTTCGCCATGAATACTATGAGTAGAGCCTAAGGACATATTTGTCCATATGCTACAGCGGAGCGTGTCTCTCTCCCACAAAGTGAATGCTAGGATCCATTTTATTCAAACAAAACAAAAAACAAAAACAAACCGACGCTCCAAGCAAAGTGCATAAGATGTGACGGAATAAAAATATAGTTTCAGGGGAGGAACCTGATAATGTTGTCGATGAAGAAGGGGATGCCTTGGGCATCCCCAAGCTTAGACGCTTGAGTCTTCTTAGAATATGCAGGGGTGAACCACCAGGGCATCCCCAAGCTTAGAGCTTTCACTCTCCTTGATCATATTGCATCATACTCCTCTCTTGATCCTTGAAAACTTCCTCCACACCAAACTCGAAACAACTCATTAGAGGGTTAGTGCATAATAAAAATTCACATGTTCAGAGGTGACACAATCATTCTTAACACTTCTGGACATTGCATAAAGCTACTGGACATTAATGGATCAAAGAAATTCATCCAACATAGTAAAAGAGGCAATGCGAAATAAAAAGGCAGAATCTGTCAAAACAGAACAGTCCGTAAAGATGGATTTTATTAGGCCACCAGACTTGCTCAAATGAAAATGCTCAAATTGAATGGAAGTTGCGTACATATCTGAGGATCATGCACGTAAATTGGCTTAATTTTCTGAGCTACCTACAGGGAGGTAGACCCAGATTCGTGACAGCAAAGAAATCTGGAACTGCGCAGTAATCCAAATCTAGTACTTACTTTACTATCAAAGACTTTACTTGGCACAATAAAACTCAAAACTAAGATAAGTAGAGGTTGCTACAGTAGTAAACAACTTCCAAGACTCAAATATAAAACAAAAATACTGTAGTAAAAACATGGGTTGTCTCCCATAAGCGCTTTTCTTTAACGCCTTTCAGCTAGGCGCAGAAATTGTAAATCAAGTAACATCGAGAGATGAAGCATCAACATCATAATTTGTTCTAATAATAGAATCATAAGGTAACTTCATTCTCTTTCTAGGGAAGTGTTCCATACCTTTCTTGAGAGGAAATTGATATTTAATATTACCTTCCTTCATATCAATAGTAGCACCAACGGTTCGAAGAAAAGGTCTTCCCAATATAATGGGGCAAGATGCATTGCATTCAATATCCAAGACAACAAAATCAACGGGGACAAGGTTATTGTTAACCATAATATGAACATTATCAACTTTCCCCAAAGGTTTCTTTTTAGCATTATCAGCGAGATTAAAATCCAAATAACAATTTTTCAATGGTGGCAAGTCAAGCATATCATAGACTTTCTTAGGCATAACAGAAATACTTGCACCAAGATCACATAAAGCATTACAATCAAAATCTTTGACCCTCATTTTAATGATGGGCTCCCAACCATCCTCTAGCTTTCTAGGAATAGAAGTTTCAAGTTTTAGTTTTTCTTCTCTAGCTTTTATGAGAGCATTTGTAATATGTTTTGTGAAAGCCAAGTTTACAGCGCTAGCATTGGGACTCTTAGCAAGTTTTTGTAAGAACTTTATAACTTCATAGATGTGGCAATCATAAAAATCTAAATCATTACAATCTAAAGCAATGGGATTATCATCCCCAAGGTTGGAAAAAATTTCAGCAGTTTTATCACAGAGCGGTTTCAGCAGTTTTAGCAGTTTCGGGTAATTTTGCGCGCTTTGCACTAGGAGTAGAAGCATTGCCAACACCAATTATTTTACCATTGATAGTAGGAGGTGCAGCAACATATGAATCATTAGCATTGCTAGTGGTGGTAATAGTCCAAACTTTAGCTACATTTTCCTCTTTAGCTAGTTTTTCATTTTCTTCTCTATCCCACCTAGCACGCAGTTCAGCCATTAATCTTATATTCTCATTAATTCTAACTTGGATGGAATTTGCTGTAGTAACAATTTTATTTTCAATATCCCTATTAGGCATAACTTTCGATTTCAAAAGATCAACATCGGAGGCAAGACTATCAACCTTAGAAGCGAGAATATCAATTTTATTGAGCTTTTCCTCAACAGATTTGTTAAAGGCAGTTTGTGTACTAATAAATTCTTTAAGCATAGCTTCAAGTCCAGGGGGTGTATTCCTATTATTGTTGTAAGAATTCCCATAAGAATTAGCATAACCGTTACCATTATTATAAGGATATGGCCTATAGTTATTACTAGAATTGTTCCGATAAGCATTGTTGTTGAAATTATTATTTTTAATGAAGTTTACATCAACATGTTCTTCTTGAGCAACCAATGAAGCTAATGGAACATTATTAGGATCAACATTAGTCCTATCATTCGCAAGCATAGACATAATAGCATCAACCTTATCATTCAAGGAAGAGGATTCTTCAACAGAATTTACCTTCTTACCTTGTGGAGCTCTTTCCATGTGCCACTCAGAGTAATTAACCATCATATTATCAAGGAGCTTTGTTGCTTCACCAAGAGAGATGGACATAAAGGTACCTCCAGCAGCTGAATCCAATAAATTCCGCGAAGAAAAATTTAGTCCTGCATAGAAGGTTTGGATGATCATCCAAGTAGTCAGTCCATGGGTTGGGCAATTTTTAACCGAGAGATTTCATTCTTTCCCAAGCTTGAGCAACATGTTCATTATCCAATTGTTTAAAATTCATTATGCTACTCCTCAAAGATATAATTTTAGCAGGGGGATAATATCTACCAATAAAAGCATCCTTGCATTTAGTCCAGGAATCAATACTATTCTTAGGCAGAGATAGCAACCAATCTTTAGCTCTTCCTCTTAATGAGAAAGGAAACAATTTTAATTTTATAATGTCACCATCTACATCTTTATATTTTTGCATTTCACATAGTTCAACAAAATTATTGAGATGGGCAGCAGCATCATCGGAACTAACACTGGAAAATTGCTCTCTCATAACAAGATTAAGTAAAGCGGGTTTAATTTCAAAGAATTCTGCTGTAGTAGCAGGTGGAGCAATAGGTGTGCATAGGAAATCATTATTATTTGTGCTAGTGAAGTCACACAACTTAGTATTTTCAGGGGTAGCCATTTTAGCAGTAGTAAATAAAGCAAACTAGATAAAGTAAATGCAAGTAAACTAATTTTTTTGTGTTTTTGATATAGCAAACAAGACAGTAAATAAAGTAAAACTAGCAATTAATTTTTTTGTGTTTTGATATAATGCAGCAAACAAAGTAGTAAATAAAATAAATCAAGACAAAAACAAAGTAAAGAGATTGAGAAGTGGAGACTCCCCTTGCAGCGTGTCTTGATCTCCCCGGCAACGGCGCCAGAAAATATGCTGGCGCGTAGTTGACGTGGGAGTTAGAAATCTTTGTGGTGTAGGCTTTCTTCAGTTCCCCGGCAACGGCGCCAGAAAATATGCTTGATGGCGTGTATTTCACACGTTCGTTAGGGAACCCCAAGAGGAAGGTATGATGCGCACAGCAGCAAGTTTTCCCTCAGAAAGAAACCAAGGTTTATCGAACCAGGAGGAGCCAAGAAGCACGTTGAAGGTTGATGGCGGCGGGATGTAGTGCGGCGCAACACCAGGGATTCCGGCGCCAACGTGGAACCTGCACAACACAACCAAAGTACTTTGCCCCAACGAAACGAGTGAGGTTGTCAATCTCACCGGCTTGCTGTAACAAAGGATTAACCGTATTGTGTGGAAGATGATTGTTTGCAGAGAAAACGAGTAAAACAAGTATTGCAGCAGATTTGTATTTCAGTATTAAAGAATGGACCGGGGTCCACAGTTCACTAGAGGTGTCTCTCCCATAAGATAAAAGCATGTTGGGTGAACAAATTACAGTCGGGCAATTGACAAATAGAGAGGGCATAACAATGCACATACATGTCATGATAAGTACAAGTGAGATTTAATTGGGCATTACGACAAAGTACATAGACCGCCATCCAACCGCATCTATGCCTAAAAAGTCCACCTTCAGGTTATCGTCCGAACCCCTTCCGAGTATTAAGTTGCAAAGCAACATGACAATTGCATTAAGTATGGTGCGTAATGTAATCAATAACTACATCCTCGGACATAGCATCAATGTTTTATCCCTAGTGGCAACAGCACAACACAACCTTAGAACTTTCTCGTCACTCGTCCCGGTGTCAATGCGGGCATGAACCCACTATCGAGCATAAATACTCCCTCTTGGAGTTACTAGCATCAACTTGGCCAGAGCCTCTACTAATAACGGAGAGCATGCAAGATCATAAACAACACATATGTAATAACTTGATAATTAACATAACATGGTATCTCTATCCATCGGATCCCGACAAACACAACATAGAGTATTACAGATAGATGATCTTGATCATGTTAGGCAGCTCACAAGATCCAACAATGAAGCACAATGAGGAGAAGACAACCATCTAGCTACTGCTATGGACCCATAGTCCAGGGGTGAACTACTCACTCATCACTCCGGAGGCGACCATGGCGGTGTAGAGTCCTCCGGGAGATGAATCCCCTCTCCGGCAGGGTGCCGGAGGAGATCTCCGGAATCCCCCGAGATGGGATTGGCGGCGGCGGCGTCTGCGGAAGGTTTTCCGTATCGTGGTTTTTCGCATCAGGGGTTTCGCGACGGAGGCTTTAAGTAGGCGGAAGGGCAGAGTCGGAGGGCTGACGAGGGGCCCACACCACAGGGCGGCGCGGGGCCCCCCTTGGCCGCGCCGCCTTGTGGTTTGGCCACCTCGTGGCCCCACTTCGTATGCTCTTCGGTCTTCTGGAAGGTTTGTGGCAAAATAGGCCCCTGGGTCTTTGTTTCGTCCAATTCCGAGAATATTTCGTTACTAGGATTTCTGAAACCAAAAACAGCAGAAAACGAGCAATCGGCACTTCGGCATCTTGTTAATAGGTTAGTTCCAGAAAATGCACGAATATGACATAAAGTGTGCATAAAACATGTAGGTATCATCAATAATATGGCATAGAACATAAGAAATTATCGATACGTCGGAGACGTATCATGCATGTGTAGCCGGAAAGCAACTCAAGAAGAAACATCCTATCAAGAGCATTGTCACCACATCTAGGCCTTTGGAGCTCCTTCATTTGGATCTCTTTGGGCCATCACATTATGATACTCTTGGTGGGAGAAAGTACGGACTTGTCATTGTCGATGATTACTCAAGATACTCTTGGGTATTTTCTCCTCAAGTCTAAGGATGAGACCCATAGGGAGTTCATCATCTTCGCCAAGAAGGCTCAACGTATGTATGAATCTGAGATCAAGGCGATAAGGACCGACAATGGCACCGAGTTCAAGAACTACACTATGCAAGAGTTTATTGATGATGAGGGCATCAAGCATGAGTTTTCAGCTCCGTACACCCCTCAACAAAATGGAGTTGTTGAAAGGAAGAACCGGACCATTATTGAGATGGCAAGAACTATGTTGAGTGAATTCAATTCACCCCATAATTTTTGGGGAGAAGCCATCTCTACAGCTGTCCACTACTCCAACCGGCTCTTTCTTCGTCCTCTACACAACAAAACTCCATACGAGCTTCTCATAGGTAACAAGCCTAATGTCATGTACATTCGTGTCTTTGGATGCAAATGTCTTGTTAAGAACAATAAAGGGAAGATTGGTAAATTTGAAACTAGAACTATTGAGGGCACATTTGTTAGTTATGCGGAGAACTCCCACGCCTATAGATACTACAACAAGTCCACTGGGCTATTGAAGTATCTTGTGACGTGGTGTTCTTGGAGGATAATGGCTCCCAAGTGGAGCAAGTTGTTCCATGTGTTGCAGGTAATGATGATGATCCTTCTAGTGCCATCAAACTTATGGGCATTGTACACATCCGGCCCACGGAAATCCATAATGATGGAGTAGAAGTATCAAGCTCAGCCCAAGTAGAGCCTAGCTCTACTCAAGCTGAACCATCAAGAGCAACTCAAGAATCATCCTCTACTCAAGTTGAGTCACATTCCGAAGAACAAGAAGAAAGCCCTCAACCCACTGAGCAAGACCATGATGGTGATCAAGAAACATCCTCAACACATGATCAAGCTCAAGTTGTCCCTCATGATCGTGTCCTAGCAAGAGATGAATTTATTGATCATGAAGGAACCATTCGGAAGATCAAGGCTGCTACAAGGGCAAGTGACATGAAAGTAGATCAAGTCCTTGGTAGCATCTCAAAAGGAGTGGTAACTCGTAGACACCATGCATTACTTATCACTTATTGTCAACATCATGCTTTTGTGTCTAGTTTTGAGCCACTTAAGGTACATGAAGCCTTGGTTGATCCGGATTGGGTAATTGCCATGCAAGAAGAATTGGAGTGTTTCACTCGTAATGAAGTGTGGTCTCTAGTTGAGAGACCCAAGGATCATCGCATCAATGTCATTGGGACCAAATGGGTATTCAAGAACAAGCAAGATGAGAATGACATTATTATTAGAAATAAAGCAAGGTTAGTGGCGCAAGGGTTTGCCCAAATAGAAGGTATGGATTTTGAGGATACCTTTACGCCGGTAGCCCGTCTTGAAGCTATTCGTCTTTTTCTTGCATTTGCATCTTTCCACAACTTCAAACTATATCAAATGGATGTGAAAAGTGCATTCTTGAATGGTCCCCTAAAAGAAACTGCATATGTAGCTCAACCCCCGGGTTTCGAAGACCCACGCCGACCCAACCATGTGTATTTACTCCATAAGGCACTCTATGGTCTCAAGCAAGCTTCACGTGCTTGGTATGAGTTCCTTAGGGATTTCTTACTACATGATGGGTTTTGCATGGGTACGGTCGATTCCACCCTTTTCACCAAGCGGGTTAAAGGGGGTGGCTTATTTATATGTCAAATATATGTTGATGATATTATCTTTGGTGGAACTAACCCCAATCATAACAAAGCTTTTGAGCTATTGATGACTAGGAAATTTGAGATGTCCATGATGGGAGAGTTGAAGTTTTTCCTAGGCTTCCAAGTGAGGCAACTTGCACAAGGCACCTTCATCTCTCAAGAAAAGTATGTAAATGACATGCTCAAGAAGTTCAACATGACCAATGCAAGTCCAATGAAGACACCCATGCCCGTAAAGGGGCAACTTGGCTCATGTGATGGTGAGAAGGATGTGGATATAAAGGTATACCGTTCCATGATAGGATCCTTGCTCTACCTTTGCGCCTCTAGGCCGGATAACATGCTAAGTGTAGGGATGTGTGCTCGTTTTCAATCTGCTCCTAAGGAGAGCCATTTGATGGCGGTCAAACGGACTCTAAGATACCTTGTTCTTACTCCTACTCTCGGGCTGTGGTATCCAAAGGGGTCAACCTTTGAACTTATTGGCTATTCGGACTCCGATAGGGCCGGTGATAAGGTTGACCGGAAGTCTACCTCCGGGGCTTGCCAAATTATTGGCCGGTCATTGGTGAGTTGGTCATCCAAGAAACAAAACTCCACCGCTCTATCCACCGCCGAAGCTGAATACATATCCGCGGCATCTTGTTGCACTCAGTTGTTATGGATGAAGCAAACCTTGAAAGACTATGGTGTGTCTCTTGGTACGGTGCCTCTTCTATGTGACAACGAAAGTGCAATAAAGATCGCCAATAACCCGGTTCAACATTGTCGCACCAAACACATTGACATTCGCCATCACTTCCTACGTGACCATGTTGCCAATGGGGACATTGATCTCACTCATGTGGGGACAACATACCAATTGGCGGATATTTTCACTAAGCCTTTGGATGAAGCCCGGTTTGTGAACTTGAGAGGATAACTTGGTATTCTTGATCCTAAAAATTTAGATTGAATAACTTCTTGCACTATATTCTTGCATTTATCTTGTTATCTAGCTTAGAGGTGCAGCACATATGGGGATAGTCATCTTACCATGTCTTGGTATGATGCATACCTATGTGTGCAACATAAATAGACCCAATGTCATTATATGGACCCAAGCATGTCTCTTCGAGGTCTTATGACATTTGCGCTTTCACATAGGGGGAGTAATCCCGCGCCCCTCATTAAGCCTCAATTGCAAATTGATTTCACTATATGTAAGGCTAAATGATCTTATTGCATAACTATTCCAAAATGATTTATGATTCTTGATATACTTCGAATCATGCCCATTGTTGCTATTTACATCTTGTTTGGATTTCACTCCAATGGGTATGCATAGAAAACATTGTGTTTCCTACCCCATGTCTATGCTCATCTCATCATACATCTATCTATCTATATGTACGTACATGTCATCTTCTGAGCATACACACACAATTGCACAAAGATTAGGGGCAAAACGAGGCAAAATTGAGGTGGCCGGTCACTGGTCCGGTTGGACCAGCCTCAGCGCCGGGCAACCCGGTCACAGGCCCGGTCGACCGGCCTGTGCGCTTGTCGCGCGGCTGGTTAAGTGGGAGGAGGGTACCCCTTGGGGATCTTCTTCCTCACTTCCCCTCCCCACCACACACACCATGGGCGCCGCCTCTGTCATCTCCACCTCATCCTAGGGCCTTCCCACCACTAGAATCCCCTCAAACTTCACCCACTCATAGATCGGGACCATTGAATCATCTTCACCAAGGGATTTGGTCCCTCTCAAGCCACATTTGGAGATCTTGGGGATTTGGACCTCAAGCCCTCTCTAGGTGTTCTCTTTGTTCCCTTGAGCAAGGAGGACCATGTCTTCGGGTAAATCCCTCTTCCATTCCCTCTCCCTCTCGTTTTTCCTCTCACATTGCACATATTTTTGAGGAAATTTGAGAAAATTTAGGGTTAGGGTTAGGGTTACTAAGTCCTCATGCCTTTAGAGTGTCTCTCACCACTATGCACATGTTCCACTCTACAATGTTATAGTATATGTTCAAGTTTATGAGTTTTTGCATGATTTTGTGGTTGAATTTCTGGGCAAACCTAACAAATCAACAGCACCCGGCCCCAGGCCCGGTGAACCGTCTGCTCAACCGGCCGATCCGGCGTGTGGCCCGGTCGACCGGATGGCAGACCGGCCCATCCGGTCTCCTGTCCAGTTGGACCGGACCGTCCGCCGGGTCGCCCAGAACTTCGCACAACTTCGTCAAAACACTTGAACATATGCTATGCCTTTGGCCTCCTTATTTCTGATGACATGTACACTTACCCCATTTGCTATCCTCGCCCTATTTGCTCATTCACAGGTGATTCAAGTGGTGATGGTCGTGGTACTGCTGCCAAGAGAGGTAGGCCTGTGAGGCCTCCGTGGTGCCGCACTAGCTCTCGCACGACTAGCAAAGCTGCTCAGGCCAGTGTTCCAGGTAGTTCAGCTAGGGGTCGGAGCAAGTCAGTTGCCAAGAGGAAGAATGACAAACGTGCAGCTGAAGATGATGATCTTATTGAGAGGGTGCCAACGTTCAATGATGGCAGAGTACACGTTGCTGCTTGGAGACGACTCAGAGAAGAGAACCCCTATCAATATGAGGAACGCACATACACTCATGGAGATAAGTTTTTCTGGACCAACACTCAGCATCACCTATGGGATGATTTCTATGATTCTCAAGAGTGCATGAAGAATGGTTCTATTGTGATGCCCAAGGCCATCAACACGGATGTTCTCACTATGCATCAAGCCACCAAGTATCGCTTTGCTGTTGACACCTTGCAAAGGATGGGGCAGTTTGATCTCATGTGTTTGAGGTCTGGTGATGGAAAAGGTGATGGGTACTATTGTCCAATCCAAGTGAGGCAATTCCATTGCACTGCGTTCTTTCATGATGATCCCGCCCGCACAATGACTTGGATGACAGGACAAGACAAATATTCTTGCAACTACATGGACTTCTGTAAAGCCATGGGGTTCGGTGGTGGCCGTGCTCACGGGTTCAAGATTCACTCTCAGAAGAAGTTCACTCATGGGGACATTTCCTTCTGCTATCCCTAGGAACCCACAGCTGGACCTCCCACTATATCCGGCATGTACTACTCCTATCTTGTGCTTGCCAAGCTATTCCGTGAGAATCTCATCAGCAAGTCAGGAGATACAAGTGAATGTCGTGCCTACCATCTGAACTTGATGTACTACTGCCGTCCTGAAAATGTGAAGACCATTGATGGTTGTGATCTCCTCTACTGTGAACTGAGGCGCTCTGTTCGCGAAAGGATGACTCCAAATTATGCTCAGTACATTCAGCAGCTCATTGATATGGTTGTTCAATCTCCTCGCAATAGGCAAGATCAATGGGTCAAGATGGAACCCTTCAAACTGCCTCAACAAGGAGATAGGCCGGAAATCCCATCCATGATGTCTTCTGAGCGCCGGTCCAAGGAAAGGCATGACCCTGCTAGCTCCAGCTACTCTAGGCGCCCCAAGCGCGGTGCCTCTCGCTTCTTGACCAGTCTGTGGCAGATGTGCAAAAACACCAATGATGTTGCCCATCAAAGTCTTGCCTTGAACCAGGAGACTAGGAGGCAACAGAATGAGTTCATGTCTGCAAGAAACGCCCCTGTTCCTCCTCCTGGACCTGAGATGGAGCCTGTGGTTGCACCTACCTGGCAGATGCCTCCCATTGATGATGAGATGCTTCAGAATTTTGATCTCTCCATGTATGCGCACGGTGGTCTTCCTTCTCGATCTGCTCAGGACCCTGAGACTTCTGGATATAGAGAAGATGATGATGACGGCGAGGAACAGTACAATGAGGATGATGATGAAGAAGGTGATGATGATGATGATGGCAGCACTCTACCCACGGGGACAGAGTTCTATTGATGGGAGCGCTAGCATCCCTACTTTTTTATTCGCCTTTTTGGTGTTCCGATGCCAACGGGGGAGAAGAGAGTAGAGTCTAGGATCACGGGTTCCTTGGTTGCACAAGCCATGCTTGACATTTTATTTGGTTCTTATTTGGCTTGTGCTTATTTGCTTACTTTTTCATTCCAAGAACCATTTGCTACTTTAAATAATTCGTGTATGGACATGTACTTATATGCTTAATCTCTATGTGGACATGTATTTATATGCTTAATCTCTATGTTAGGATGATTATGTGTTATGCTTATATATCTTGATATTCACATGTCCATACCATGCTTGTTTCCTAAAGATATTGGGGGAGCTTCTCATATTCCACAAATGGTGCAGCAAATTCTCCAAGTGCACACATTATGGGGGAGCTGTCTCAATATCTCATACGGAATCAAGGTTTAAAGCTTATCATAATATCTATATGTGACTCTAGCTCGGTTTGTCATCGTATACCTAAAAGGGGGAGATTGTAAGAGTATTTTACCCTTATCCATTATTTTGGTAACTATGACACCGTGCTAGAGTATTTGGTCTAATACATGTCTACAAGATGATTCCCAGGTATTAGCCAAAGAGGTATAATGGTGTATCAATGGAACAAGAAGGCAATGGGAGACCCCCCACTTCGATGAAAAATCAACAAGGGAGTTTTAGCCTTGGCCGGTCAGTGGCCCGGTCAGACCGGCCCTGGTACCAGCCAGCCCGGTGCCAACCGGCCCCAGGACTGGTGCCAACCGGACGATGTCCAGTAAGCTCGGAGAGCTCGTCCGTCCAGGGTCCGGTCTCCGGCCCGATTTGGACCGACCGATCCGGTCGCAGGCCCGGTTGGACCGGGTGGTGGACCTGGCGCCCCGGCGCTTAACCGGCCACGACCCTGACGATGTTCTGCGGGACTCCAGTCAAGACCAAGCTCAGCTCCGGTTTGAACCGGTCGGTCCGGTCCCAGGCTCGGTCTGACCAGACCTGCGCCGGACGGCCCGGTCCCTGGCCCGGTTGACCGGGCTGCTCGAGAAAACTGCTGAGGTGGCAAGTCATCAACGGCCATATTTCAAGTGACACTATATATACCCCTTCTCCTACCTCTGAATGGGTAGGCACTACACTACAAGTTGTTCTTGAGCTCTCCCTCTTATACTCCATTGCTAGAAACACCAAAAGCCTCAGATCTCCCTCCTCCTCCACCCAAACTCAAATCCCTCCGGGGAAAAGATAGAGGAGGGCCCGATCTACCGTTCTACCAAGCCAAATCTCATTCCCCCTTGTATTCATCAATAAACTTGCTCTCTAGGGTTCCTTGGAAACCCTAGGCGGGCAAGAGTGGTCCGGAAGCATCTGGGCTGTGGATTTGCTCTTGACAAGATTGTGAAGGTTTGGAGGCTACCTCAAAGTCTACCACAAGTGAGAGAGCTATTCCTTCGTGGGATAGGCTCCGGAGAATAGGGTGAGCCTTCGTGGCGTTGGGTAATCCTTCGTGGGACCTCCACCCCTCCAAACGTGACGTACCTTCTTGCAAAGGAAGGGAACACGGGAATAAACCCTCGTCTCCGCGTGCTATCGGTTATCTCTAACCGAACTCCTTACTTGTGATATAATTTCCTGTGAGAGCCTTCGTGCTTGAGTTACTTGTATTGTCATATAGGTTGTCTCACCTAGTTTGCATTAGGCTCATCTCTATATTCCGCAAAGCCTAATATTGCAAAGAAAGAATTAAAATTTGTAGAAACCTATTCACCCCCCTCTAGGTTTACCATCTCTGATCTTTCAGGGGTCAACCAAGGAGAGGGCCTTCATGTTGCTATCTTTCATCATGCTATAAGAATGAGTAGAACAACTCACCTTATAAGTTGGTGCTACTCATCCTTCGGTGTCACTATATATATGCGATTAAACTCATCATACCTGCTATGCAAGTCAAATAAGCATTTGAGATTTCACTATCTTATAGTAGATTATATGGTCAGTGTATCATAAGACTAGTGGACCTGATAGTTTCTAACAATTAGGTTTCGGTATCTGCATGGGATTAGCATTAATTAAAACTAGATGGTAGCCCGCGCGTTGCTGCGGGATTTGTCCGTATGCAATTCAAATTTACGAAAGTGAAAATCAGATCATACTAATAAGATAGACGTTTGTTGTTGCATATGTAGTGATTGTACAAAACTATGACTACCAATTCTCATTATAGTGTAAGAAATATTTGTATTCCATATACAGCTATTATGTTGATGCACTACACTGATATTTTCATTTACATAATAGATAGATAACTTATTTGAGAAGATAAGTTAACCAGTTAAAGATCATTGGAAAGAAAGCCACTCAATGTGCTTTAATAGCTCCACCAACCTTTGATGCCACCTGCAAAATTATTATAACTGCAAATACTCATAGAAGATGACTGAATCATAGCACACTGTGGTAATTGGACAGGGGCAAAGCCAATAGTTAATCCCACATTTTACATCCAAACAATATAGCACTATGGTTAGAAAACATAGTGTTGCTTGCTTTCAGATCGAGCTTACCAAATTGGTTTCAGTCTATACCTCACCAATGCAAAATCTTGACTATTGTAAGTCGATTCAGTAGTATATTGTCAGAATTAGTACCAAGAAGTAACCATGTACGGAATTGGCAGGGTATAATATAATACCTGCATGTAAATCAAATATTTCTTAAATACCTCTAAAGTCTTGTAGGAAATGGTTTTTCTATGAGCTTGAAGAGACATATGAGATAAATATTTAAAAATAAAACTGCAAACAAACTGCTGTCTTGAACCCTTAACTCGAAGGACACATACTGATATATAAGCTGCCTACTTTAATTCGAAGTGCGGACATGTAGCAGTCAAATAACTTGCCTATATAGTCTTGGTTTAAGTTTGGGAGCATCTACCGTTAACAGATGGCTGTGTGCAAGACAAACTTTATGCAAGTTTGTAGGTCTCACAGAAAGCAGGGATCCTAAAAAATCAGAAAAGAAACACATACATCTTTGAGCAATATATCAAATGATTATGAGAGACAGAAAGACAATGAAGTTGTTGCTGTTAGATCTAAAGGCAAAGGCAACTTCAATCTGCACATGACAACTTCATTATACGGAATGGACATCCTTTGAGAAAGAATGGTTTACCTGGGCACTAATGCCGCCGCTGGCTTCACCCCAACAACTTCATGAGCGACACTTCTATCAAGAGAAGACTCATATTTGTATACTAATACTAAGGTTTGGCTGCACGGATTCACTTAAGCCGATGGGAATCCAGACTTTATCTACCTGCAAAGGGAATTGCAATGGATGGAACATACTCACAATAAATATGGCAAAGCGCCAAAGCCTAACTCCAGAATAGCAGCCGTAGAGCAAAGAAGTTAAGAGGAGGATGGGATTCGGGAAATCTGGTCTAGACTAACCTGTTTTTGGTGATGGGATTGAAACGGCACCAGACCACGCCCAAGTCTACAGATTCGTCCACCAGACGTGCGCACACGATGAGCATGGATGACCTGGTACGATGTGGATAGATATGTTATACAGAAGATGGGGAATAGGGAGGAGATGTCTCACCGTCGGCGATTGCGATTTCGATCTAACAACAGACTAACGCGTGTGAATGGGCATGGCAATGCTGCGTGGTGCCCTTCGTCTTGGCCTGGAGATGATGGCTGAAGAGCACCAGATGAGAGTATTATAGGCAGCCGCCTGCTCGCCTTTTTTTTTAGCGAAGCCCGCTCGGCTGCCTCCTCTAACGGGGAAGTTTCAGGCGCTGATGAATGCTATGCGTGATGGCAATTTCATAAGCATTTGTGAGAGGGCATGTCAAGCGGCAGCGGCCGGAGAGCACCAGGAAGACGAACGGCGGACATTTTTTCGTGGGGTCTGGCTTCCGCTCCTGCCGTGGGTCTGGCGACGAAGCTGCTCTCGTTCGGCTCCTGCCATGTCGGTCTGGACAGAAAAAACATGGGCTACGCCCGGGAACAATGAGGGGAAGGCTAAAATTCTTAATGAGGTGATGTGGCTCGCTGTGAGACCAGCAAAATGGAACCATCTATTAAAAAAGAGAAGATTGGTGATATCAATGAAGAGAGTATAATGAAGAGAGTATGATTCATGCTAAGCAATGGCCGACGGTATTCTTTTGGGTCCAAATCTGGCCCTTGAGCAAAATTATTTAACTCATTTGCTCCGCGGGTGAAACCATTTTGAAATTTGGCCATGGCACCAACGAGGATGGAGCCGAAGTTGTGAATTACACGGCGCCAAGGAATTCCGGCAGGAAATTGCTCAATGGGTTTGACACCAATGTGTTTGGTGCAAACCTAGTTTCGGTGCTGTCTGCTTTGGCGCCGACCATCCCTAAGATCGGCATGCACTATTTGGGTTTCATCCACGCTAGCGCTAAACTCAACGCTAGATTTGGAAATAGTTTCTACGAGGGCAGATACCAATAGTTTCTCCCAAGGAGGCCAGATATATCCAAAAAAAAAAAAAACACCGACGGAGACGAGCGTCACGCTACTTCGTATATGAAAATGATACTATATACATCTATCGCCATTCCAGCTAAAGGCTCGACATGGGGGCGTTGGGCGGCACCGAATACGTATAGTATATAGACACAGGTTCCATTAAATGTGTTGCTCCATAATTGTTTTTCGTGCATCAGCATCTGCATGGAGGCATATCCACCTTGCATCGACCGAGTGTTGGTTTCCAGCGAAGCACATAGTATTTCCGCATGCAAACGACCGCACCGCGCATCCCATAGCTCGGTGCAGGTGCACTGCCCCAACGTGGCGCCCCGCGCCCTCTCCACGCACACACACGCGCACGCTCCATAAGACGTCGGCTGAATGTGCACGCACACACGCGCACGCTCCATGCCCAGTTCTATCTCGAGGAACCAAGCACAACGACAGTGAAGTGAACGTATGGCCAAGGTATAGAGCTAGTAGAATTCGTCCTAGTTCTATCTTCTCTTCCGCCAAGTGTGTTTTCTTGAATTCGTCGTAAATCTTATGCTATTATTGCCCTGTGGCAGGGGACGGCGAAGAAGACGGCGGCGGCCGGCGATGGCAGGAGCAAGGAAGGTGTCGTGGAGAAGGTAGACGGCATGGCGCCGGTGAAGGGTGGCGGTGGCGGTGACCTGGCGAACGAGGTGGTGGTAAGCGTGCCGGTCCACTGCGAGGGCTGCGCCAGGAAGATGCGACGGTCTCTGCTGCGCACCGAGGGTACGTGCTATGGAGTGGATATGCATCCGAATAGCTCTGTATAACTGCTAAGAAATCTTTCTTTCAACTAATTAGTTCGTGAAATAAAGGGTTTGAGGAGGTGATCGTCAATAACTCGACCAACACGGTCGTCGTGACTGGCCAGAAGGCGCTGGAGGATCCGATGATGGTGGTCGAGAGGGTCGAGAGGAGGACGAGGAAGAAGGCGCTGCTTCTCAGCCCATCGCCGGCCAAATTGCCGCCACCATCAGCAGTGAAAAATAAGGATACGAAGAAAGAGGCCGCAAAGGCAGACATGAAAAATGATGTAACGGAGCTGGATATGGTATTTTTACTAAATCATTAGTACTTGTTGCTATTTCATATTAAGATCACTCTTAATTAATTCATTACCGTTTTGTTCTTACCTTACTACGTACCTATGTTGATATTTGGTTTAAAGCAACATCTTTTTTATACGAACTATATATGATTGTGGACCAGAAAATGGGTGTAGTGATGAAGATAGAAATGCATTGTGAAGCTTGCAGCGAGGAGATGAAAAGGAGGATCCTCAACATAAAAGGTACTATCTCTGCATGTTAATAAATGTATGTGGAATTGTGGATAAACCACTCATTTTTTTTTTTGAACTCCATATATATATGGTTGCAAACTGATAATCAGGAGTGGAGGAAGCGGTGCCACACATGAAATCTTCAGAGCTGATGGTGAAAGGGGCAGTCGAGCCAGCAACCCTGGTAGGATTCATCCACAAGTGCACGGGAAAGAAAGCTGCCATTATCAGGGCAGAGCCTCTGGATCTGCCGCCAGCATCAGCAATGACCGCGCCGATGGGCGAGAAAACAACAGCGGATGCTAATGCAAAGCAGCAAGAACCATCTGACAATCTGAAAGAGAAAAATGAAGGAGTAAAAGAGGAGACCAAACAAGAGGAGGTAAAAGGGGGAGGAGGTGAAGGGCAGGTGCAAAATGTCGACGAGAAGACCAAAACTGAGATACAAGACAAAGGGGATGGAGATGGAGTTGAGAAGGAAAAAACCCAAGTGCATATGCCAAGTGATGGGATCGATGGATTTGTAGAGGAGAAGAACCAAATGAAGGATCACCAGTTTAAACTGCCTGTGCAGGATGCGGTTGTTGCGGTAGCGCCCGAGGCTGGCCTCTATGAATACTACTACCACCCACCCTATGCTTACGCATACCCACAATATGCGTATCAGCAGTATCAGTACCCATATGCTGGCCATCCTGCGGCAATGTATCGGCCGTATCCGCACTACCCACCGGCACCGCAGACACTCAGCGATGAGAACCCAGAAGCATGCACCATCATGTAATGAACTGCCCGTAGCTTCCATGTTATAAATGATAGTAATACATGGAGCGGTAAAACTAGTAATATGTGAAATAAAACATCCGGCTGCTGCAGTGTATAATTAATCAAAATATTATATATATTAATGGTGTATATACTATTACAGTATATGTGGACTACCTGCTTTTTTTGTTATTAGTTTAGATTTTTGGTTTGAATGAAATTTGACATTATATGTTTTATTGAAAAGAGGGCAAAAGCCTTGCCCTATTCCATTCCTTTAATCAAGAAAGTGTTTACAAAAACAAAAGCAAATACATCATGACTACTCTCGCGACATCAAATAGTTCAAACGGGCTATCCAATCCTTTTATATATACGGTGCTAGGGCTGGGAAGTGGGTCCAAAAGAAGGTTGATTAGGGGTTTGTGACATAAGCGGACCCAGGAAAAATTTGAAGCCTGGGCAAATAGGCTTAGTATGATAATTTTGTATCAAATACATGTAAAATAGGGACGAAAATAAGCCTGTCGACCGGCCGGAAGCCTGGGCGGCTGCCCGGGCAGGAGGGATGCTAGGTCCGCCTATGGTTTGTGATCAAGGCTCCCTCATGAGGGGAATGTGGTATACCACATCCCCTTCCATTTCTCTAGGTTAGTTAGACTAGAACAATTCCAACACTAAGATCATCTCCATCCCTACCATTTAGAATTAGGATCTATGATTAATAAGCATCTTTTCTTTACATTGGCGTTATATCCTGTGAATCCCGTTAGCTTCGTGTATCAGCGCATAGACAACTACTTGACCAGCTGATCCACATTTAATGCCAATGATCCGAAGTAGGGTGAAATTACAGACATGTGCTTGCAGTATACCTATGTTTTCCTAGGTAATTTGCCAAATGACCATGTTACTCAAATTCCATAGACCGATCGCCCACAATTCCAATCGACTAGTGTGATCTGTAACGAGACCTTAACACGGCATTGACGGTGATTTATGTTGTTTCGATTCAACATATTCCTAAAGTACACATACATATTACCTCAAGTTCTAAACTCTACGTTTAGAATCAAATAAGGATTCATCGAGTCAATATGGGCTGGCATAGATACTGCACATCCTCACTTTAGGTGGATATGGAAAAAATAACGGTAATCAGCAAAAACATAAGTTCTTTTTATATTCGTTACTCCATGACAAACTGAATTCAGATGGGTGTGATTCTAACTAAAGACAACCTTGTAAAATGCAACTGGTACGGCTGTAAGAAATGTGTTTTTTTTATCATGAAGATGAGACAATAAAAAACCTTTTCTTCAACTGTTGGTTTGCTAGATCTATATGGTCAATCATTCAGATGGGTTCTACCTTATACCCATCTTGTAGCATTGCAAATATTTTTAGCAATTGGCTAAATAGGGTGGATCCTAGGTATAAAACGCTAATCAGAGTGGACGCGATTACATGCTGACGTATGGTCGCTTTGGCTATGTAGAAATGATAATATTTTTAATGATAAGAATTCTTCTCTTGTGCAGGTCATCTACCGATGTACGGCTTTGCTCCGTTTATGGTCGCCACTTCAACGATTGGAGGATCGAGACCTCTTGAAGGAGGTGTCTACATGGTTGGAGAATGCGGTCAAGGAGTTTATTTTCCAACATGGGTGACTGCATAATAGACGGATTGAAGCCAATAAAGCTTAGTCTAGTTGGCTCTTTTTGTCTTTCTTTATAAGTGATTTTTGTTTCAGACTTGATACTCGAACGGCTGTGTGCTAGGTGTAATGCTTAATTTTTTTTGAGTAGTATCGAAAAATGACAAAGTGAATACAAGAGACTTGTTACACCTTGGAGTGTGATCAGCTAGAAACTTTCATCCATCTTTTTAGGAATTGGCCCTTTGCTTGGGTATGCTGGGATATTTCTAATTCTCACATTTGATTTGCATCGAATATCGTGAACTTTGAAAAGGGGGTTGTATTGAAGTACACCACTTCTGCCAGGTAAATGTCAATTTGCTAGATTCTTTCTCTTGCTTAATTCAGGATATCCGAACTGCAGGGTCCAAGGCACATGGGTGTGAAGATTCATGCCGTCATATTCCAAGCTGATCTCAAACGCCTCCATCTGATCCAAAATAGCAGGCTTTGGCGAGCAATTTATTGTTTCCGTCCTGTCACGGTGGCACAACCGATATGGAAAATATGGAGAAAGCGAAATGTAAAAGCCTTGTTCAGTCAAAACCGGTGCAGAGCCAAACCAAAAGATTACATAGCAAAGAATATTCCAAACTAGTCCCATAGGAATCATAGATTATATTACTGGGGATGTAAATGTTCTGAACGCCATGCCCATACTAACTACTATCCTCAACATAAGTAATATCGCCCGTACATAGCGCACGCCGTTTCCAAGGCCATGGCAGGATTCTCTTCGTCACATCCATCTCATCGACTGAATTTTACACTCTGCATGATGCTATAAAAAGGCGAGAACTAAAGCGGTAACTCTCATCAGCATCGCACTCACCTAAGCATAAGCTTCTACTGCATCTATCTAGCGTCGTCGTAGTATCTGCAATGGCCAACCACGCAGCTGCCGCTCTCCTGATGGCGTCACTTCTCGTAGCGGTGACCCTCGCCGATGCCAGGATCACCTTGCAGGTGCAGGGTGGCAGCATGAAGGAAGGTAACGTGGCGATGACGTTCGTGAAGACGGTGCCGGCGTTGACATGCACCAAGGTGCGCGGGTTCCAGGCGGGCGATACCTGCTTCGACGTCGCGGTGGGTGCCGGCTTGACCCAGGCTCAGTTTCTCAGCTTCAACCCAAACCTCAACTGCCTCAAGGTTTTCGTTGGCCAGTGGGTCTGCCTCCACGCCTCCTCTGCCTGATAGCCATGCAGTGGGGCTAGCTGCAGCCTGCCTGCATCGATCCTTGCTAAATACTTATAACATTATAAATAAGGAGACGGTCTGCCGTATACCTCCACCAGTCCTACCTATTTGTGCTTCCCTCGCAAAATGAGGTGCTTGCGTGTTGTCTGGAGTAGTCCGATCGTGTCTGTCTTCGTAGCAGCTTTGGCTTGAAAGTTATTTTAGTTGGTTGTGCTTGATTCAGTGTTCTTCTATGCCATTTTTTTCTTGAAACTTGTTCGACTATTGTGGAAAATGTGGCTATCTCCAAATTACCATTGCAACAGGTAAGTTTGCATTCAGGAGCGCCTGATGACCAGACGACCGAACATCCATTGGATCAAGCCACGCCGAGCACCATCAGATCAACTTACCCTTGGCGAAACCGAGTTAGACCATCCAGAGCCACATGCTATATGAAGCCCACCAAGATTGCAACGTATTTTATCCTACGTAATATGAAGTGCTCTTTACACGCGAATGAAAATTGTCAAGAAAACCATAACAAGAGTCCTCTAACACCTGCTCCTTGTTAACTTCACAACTTCACCAAAACACAAGAAATTGCACAACGCAACAAAAAATCAAGCACCGCAATATGGAACAAACTTAGGTGAAACATATGAAGTTGCATACGACAATACACTATAACACAAAGAAAGTGAGCATCTCAACTTGTTCTAAACTTGGTGAAATAAACTAAATTGCACATCACCACAAAAAAGAAATGTTATCACTCACACACAAACACACACACAACCAAATGCATAGCCTCAAACAACTATTAATTTTAAGCCAAAGGGGTGGAGAGCCCATGCAAAGACTACACCAGTACACCACCATCCATGTCGGGTAAACCTGCTCAAAATATGTATACACCACCATAATCATCTCGTGATGTTCTACTTGATGAAAAATAGACTATGAATGGAGCCACACACTAGCAGATACTGCAAGGGAAATCACTTTTTGGTACGAAACACCATGTCATTGCTACATTGCCATAGCGACCAAATCAAGGCTACGACTCCTGCCCAAGCAAGGATTGCCTCGTAGGCATCTGAGAAATATTTTTTGAGACAGTACGTGAGATGGTACATATTATGAGAAGCCAACTGGATCTTTGACCATATATTAATAGCAAACTTGCGATTGTATGATCATGAAGGAAACACCAAAACTTTTTTCCTTTGAGAACAGTTGCAATTTGCAAGATTATTCTTAGTTATGACTGCACCTATTCGAATGTACCACTTGGAGATTTTAATTTTCATAGGCCCCTTCATTTTCCAAATTACTTTATTCTAATGCCCAGAACAGAGAATCCACCAAAAAAAATCCCCATTTGCATGTAAATTTCATCATAATTTGTTGTGCCTTACAAAAAAATATAACCATAGAGAACCGCCAATGGAGTCATTCAAACTAGCTTTGTGCATTGTATTTTCGTTTTGCTAACTAACTAGTACCTATTTTGTGTCTATATCATATTATGGATAATAAAAATAAGATTGTCATTACACACGTGGCCTTAGTCTATCACTCCGAAGTGTTGGAACATTCTCTTTAGGATCAACATAAACATCATCTAGCTATGACATAGAACTCATGTAAACTCTATAGAATTGGGCACTTATAGTTGCTTGAAGAAACCATTAGGTGATAAACCATGATAATGACTACGGGATATTTGATGGTCGGATAGTATCCAAGGAAGACGAACAACACTGAACACCCCCGGCACCGCCCCTGTGAGATGGCCATCGATGTTCCAGCCCCTTATCACAAATTAAGAATTGTAGTTTTGGTGGATAGGTGCCATCTTATTTAGTCCCTTGACGGTCTATCTATTCCTTTATACCAAGTGTTAGGGATAGAGACTGGAACGAAAAAGGGTGTTAGGAGCCTCCGATCAAAGCACCTTCGTGAGAGGGACATATTTAGACCATATCCCTGTCTGTTTCACTTGGTTTGTTAGCCGAGATCAATTCCAAGTTTCCAACACTAAGAGTATCTCCATCCTTATCATTTAGAAATTAGGATCCGGAATTAAAAAAAAAACCCAGCTTTTTCTTTACATTGGCATCCTATATATATTGTGAATCATGGTAGCCTCATGTATTAGTGCATTTGCAACTACTTGAACTACCGATCCACATCTAATGCCAACTATCCAATTTAGTGGGAATTTAAAGATATGTGCCGACATCCTTCCTATGTTCTCCCAGGTAATTTTTCGGGACCATGTTCTCTAATTCCATAGACCGATGGCCCATAACTTCGATCAATGGGTGTGATCTGTAACATGACCTAGACTCGGCCGATGTTGTTTGATTCAACACATTAATCCCAAAGGACACATATATACATATATTACCTTAATATCTAAATTCTAGGATTAGGGTCAAATAAGGGGCTGGAGATTTTGGCCGCATGAGCTTAGAATCATGTAGACGTGGTGGCATTAACTGTTTAGGCCTAATACTTAAATTAAAGGAAAATTACACAAAGTACATATTACTAAGCATCATTCCACTCATTCCAGAGGACCCTACGGAAATGGGTAAAACCCCTCTTCTTCAACGGAGAAGGGATCCCATCGTTGGCTGAGAAAGGCGGACCGACAATAAATGCGTGGACTTTTTCCATTGAGGCAACTCAACTCAAATGGACATGCGGGTAGTGAGCAACTATAAGACAACATTTCTGTTGCTATTTCATCAGTAACATATTTGTGGTTGTTACCATTTGCAATGTGCATTTTGCTTGTACTTATCACATTTTCATATTTCACAACACATTTATATATTTTATGACATATTTACACATTCCGGCACATTTACACATCACAAGCAATATATCGACAACTTGAACTTCGTTCATAATATACACCACACATGCACAATGCACCATGTTACCAAATACATCATGAGATGGACACAGCTCTTAATACATAATATCCCAATGAAAGAAGTCTAAAATTTAAAATTTGCAAATGAAGAAAAAAGTAGTACATTTCCTGGTTGCCGCCTTATTGGAAATTTATTCCAAAGACCCCCTCAATCTTTCCAGAGAGGGGTGTTTTCAAAGACTACATATCTTGTCGTTCGCGTGGCCATCGCTTCTTCCCTTTTTATACGGTGCCAATAAAATATGAAGTGACATAGGCTACCGAGAGAGAGAGACCCCGAGCAAACCTTTGGCCTAGTGAAATGTTAAATCTGCGAGATTCTTGCTCATGCATAATTCATGGTGTTGAAACTGCAGGATCCAAAGCATATCCAGCCTAACCAGCCTGGGGACTTAACTGCACCTACTGGATACAGTAATTAGATCCCATTTATCCATGCGTCATATGCCGTCATATTCCCAGCTGCTCAAACGCTTCTATCAGATCGAAAATAACAGGCCTTCTCTTTTCCTCCTAGGACATACTTTTTGGGGAGCAATTTATGTTTCTGTCCTGTCATAGTGGCACAATCGGAAAGTATGGAGGAAAGCGAAATGTAAAAACCTTTGTTCAGTCAAAATAGGTGTAGAGCCAAACCGAAAAAAAAAACACAACAAAGAATATTCCAAACTAGTCTCATAGGAATCACAGATCAGATTACCTGGGAGTAAATGTTCTGAACGCCATGTCCATAGTAACTACTAACCTCAACATAAGCAATATCGCCGTACATAGCTCACGCCGTTTCCAAGGCCTTGGCCGGATTCTTTTCGTCACATCCATCTCATCGACTGAATTTTACACTCTTCAGTCTTCACCACGCTATAAAAAGGCGAGAGCTAAGCGGTAGCTCTCATCAGCATCGCACTCACCTAAGCATAAGCTTCTACTGCACCTATCTGCTGCATATCTTTCCTTTTCGCCTCGGCGTCTCATCTGCAATGGCCAACCACGCAGCCGCCGCTCTCCTGATCGCGTCACTTCTCGTGGCGGTGACCCTCGCCGACGCCAGGATCACCTTGCAGGTGCAGGGCGGCAGCATGAAGGAAGGTAACGCGGCGATGACGTTCGTGAAGTCGGTGCCGGCGCTGACGTGCAACAAGGTGCTCGGGTTCCAGGAAGGCGACACCTGCTTCGACATCGCACAGGGCTCCGGCTTGACCCAGGACCAGTTCCTCAGCTTCAACCCAAACATCAACTGCGCCAAGGTCTTCATCGGCCAGTGGGTCTGCCTCGACGCTTCCTCTGCCTAACCATACAGGATGCACCTAGGCAGCCTGACCTGCCTGCATCGATCGTTGCTGAATACGGCTATAAATAAGGAGGCGATCTCTTTCATTATGCCTCCGCTATATATTTGTAATTCCCTCGCCAAAAGAGGTGCTGTCTGGAGTAGTCCGATCCGATCGAGTCTGTCTTTTACCTTTAGCTGGAAAGTTGTTTCAGTTAGTTTGCTTGACCCAGTGTTCTTCTCTGCCGTTTTTTCTTACTTTGTTCGTCTGCGATAATGTGGAGATCTCCAAACTACTATTGTTTCACCTAAGTTTGTTTTAGGAGCATCTGATTGGACGGCCGAACACGCGAACAGCTGCTGGATCAAGCCACCGAGCACCGTCTGACCAACTTACCCTTAGGGAAATTTAGTTAGGCCATCCCAAAGCCAGGTGCTAGATGAAGCGCACCAATAATGTAATGTGTTTTTATCCTACATTCAACTCGAGCTGGCACTTCTTTGATCCTACTCAACGGAGTTTCGGGGGGGGGGGGGGGAAGGAAACACAAAAAACACCTAAGAACACACCCAAAGCTGCTACTGATAAACCTAGCTAGAAAACCAGGTTTTAACCTACTCAAACACCACCTCCCCACCAGGAGCAAACTGAACTCGCTAAACAGCCCAGCGCAACGCAAAAGCACGCCACAAACTAACATCTGCTACAAACTCATCCCAACTCTGTCTATTTTAAACAAACCAACAGCAAGGAACACAGGACAGCAACATCAGGGGGAAAAGCTACACCCCTATTACAGCACCACTGCATGAACTTGGCCATTCTACAGCATGACGTGCACCGAAGCCTCTTCTTCTGGATGCTCCTGAGGCTCTCCCTCCATGTGCAAGCTTGAAAGCAGGGGTCCAGGAAGCGATCCAATCGAAGGAGGAGCACTTCAGTTTTGTGCCTGGCTCAGTGGTGCTTTGATCTTGCTCGACAAGTGTTCCATGAACAAAGCACGCCTCTTTTATTTGTGGCTGGAGCTGAAGTTCTGCATGCTATGGTAAACAAACTTTTGTATCTGCTATAATGAAATTAGTAAAACATGAATACGACCAATGCATATGCAATAGAAAGAAGCTGATCATTTGCATCTGCTGCGATCGCCAAGAGGAGTGTATCCTTGTACTTTCCAGTGAGACAGATACCATCTATTGACAATATTGGATGACAGTATAGCCTTGGGGAATGCCCAGAACAAACGTCAAGTATTTCTTCGTTTTCCTTCCTAGGGCGTTGATGTTGTCTCCTGCATACTTGAGTCCCCGGGATAGATGACGATATTTGATGGAGCAGTCTAGGAGCTAGGTCATATGCTTACTCATATGTGCCATACAACCTCTGGAAAATGTCCTCCTTGGCACGCCTTGCCTTTCCGTAGCTGAACTTGAAGCCAATCTCATCTTCTGCAGTTTCTTGCAGCGTTTTCACACTAACGTTGATGTCTTTTTCCACCGCCACTTGCATGATATGTGACATATATTTTGCGGTGATCTTGCGGTGCTTTTCCAGAGCCCCAACCTGCTCGCAGCTATGTGGTTCTATTTTTGAGATATGCCAGGGCTGACATACCCCAGAGCTCTTTCGAGCGATCACTCTCCCCCCGCACCCCTCATTCAATTCGACACATATCACTTTTAGCTGACTTCGATCGGACTGCTTCATTCTGTGCTCCCGAGATATGCCCAACTAGCATACTTGCCTCTCCTAGGTCTGAAACAGAGCGAAACTCATTGCTTATGGTCATGGTCTATAAGAAGTCAGGGTCCATGGGACCTAGAACCGCCCTCTAGGAAGGACCAGCACCTTCTTCGTCCGAGGAGGATTCAGATGAAGATGAACAAGCATCATCGTCCAGCGCCTCAGGCAATCCCTCCATGTGTTCACTGATGTCGACGACCGCGGACCAGTATCCTGGGTCAGCATTATGGTTGCTAGCCATCTCCTCCGATGGGCCGATGCTAGGAGTTGCAGTGATGGCAAGCTGCTCCGACGGGCCGCTGCTAGGGCCTGCGGTGATGGACATCTACTCCTCTGCAGCGCTCCTACTGCATCCGGCATCATCACTAGCTGAAATAAACTGCACATACACCATATCGGACGTCCGTACATAGCAGCACCAGGTGTGCTTGCAAACCTCATGTACGTACGCTAATTTGTATCATTTTTACCTCCCGTAAACCCCAACGGGAAGGTCATGTCCTATCATTCCCTTATACGCAGATGATGAGGACATCCCTACCGAACCACTACCTCCGTCATTACAAGATGAAGACGATGCTGCTGTAAAGCTCAAGTCCAATGAAGTTAGGATTGGACCCATGAAAAGAACTCGTGCGAAGCTACTCAAACAACAGGTGAACTTGTTTCTAAATGATACTTTGATCGATGAGAACTTTATACTGCCTAAGTCATTTCACGTATGTATGATCAGGTACGAAGAGGGAGCAAGCATCGCACGAGGAGAAGAGAAGCAGCTGGACGTGAAGCTGGACATGAAGCTGGACGTGAAGCTGGGCATGAAGACATCCCATGGACGCGCGAGGGAGGAGAGGGAGGCATGCGCGAGGGAGGAAGAGCAAGTCCAGGCCGGTGCACAACCCGGTCAAACCGGCCGCCACGCCGGCCTGCCCGGTCCCAGCCCCGGTCCAACCGGACCCCACGCCGGGAGCGCCCGGCGCCCGTCGGATCCAGCGCCGGTGCCAACCGGGCTGGTGTACTGAGCCACCCATCCCACGCCCGGTTTCCACCCGGTCCCAGGCCCGGTCCAAATCGGACCGGCCGGTTCCTGGCCAGGTCGACCGACCCCCACGCCGGCCCTGTCCGAGTCAGTCTCGACCAGATCCCGATCTGGGTCGGTTTTTAATGTATTTTCTCGACCCCTGGTTGTCCTGAACCCCTATATAAGTGCCCAGGACGTCCCCAAATTAGGTTTAGACCACGTTTAAGATAAATCCTAGTTCATAGTTGATTGATTTGCAACTCTATTGAATCGCTACACCAATCTGCATCGATCTGGTGTTTTGCTACTGAAAGTCTTGTGTGATCTGCTGTTCCATTGGAAATTAGACGATTGCAACTTACCGCTTGGTGGTTGGCGGCTACGTGCGCAAGTGTGTGGAGTTGCAAATATCTTGCAGGGTTGAGAGCTGTTGCATTGGCGACAGGGATTGATCGAGAGACTTCGTCGGCGTCGTACAAGTTATCATCCACTACATCATCGTGTATCTCTGTTGTGTTCATCCCGTGTTCATCACATCCACTGTCGCTTACTGAGAAGATCGGGCGACCCCTCATCATCTTGGTATCAGATTTGAGTGTTTCCTCGGTAAGCCATCCATAATCCAGCCCATAGTTGAGTTGTGAGTGTTTCCTATCCAGATTAAGCCAAAAATATTAGGGTTAGGGTTTGCCATAGCCTTAGATTGAATCAATTTCGAGTTTTAGTTGCTTTTTGTCGTTGTTTTTGCGTATCTTTGGCTTTCATCTAGTAGATTGTTAGGGTTTGTGTCTCCGCTATCATCTAGTTTTCAGTTTTTTTTTTGCTCTGAGTCCACATAGCATACAGTTTGCGTGTTTCGAACCATAGACACAGCCTATCGATATAAGTGACTAGGAATTTTCCTAAAAGAGACTAGTTTGACCGCTCGACATGCTGCTCGTTAGGCTTTTGGTGCTTTGCAATTTCTGTTGACCGTGTTACAAAGAGTTGAGTCATAAAATAAAATAAAAATAGAAAAGAAAGCAAAAAGAGCTACATAGCTGCGTGTGTGATACAAAGAAAAATAAAAAAAAGAAGTGAAGTTCTAAGTAAGATCAAGTGAAGGCCTAGTTTACTTTTTCTGCACCTGTAGTTGAGCAATCTTGTGCCTGTTTCGTTGAGCTTTGCTAGTGTCTCTCGAGTGCATTGCAACTTTTTCATCCATATAGTTACATTGCCACATTTATCATCTTGTGTAAGTATCATTGGTTGTTCTACGGCCAGCGCTAGATCTTATTATTGGTGCAAATAGGTAGCCCACCTACATCCCCACATATATCCTGCTTTGTCGTGTGATTGTTCTTATACCCTTGATATTCGTTTCGCTACATCCGAGCACTAGTTGTCACTACAAGTGGTAAGCAATACTAATTCACTTTGGGGTGGTAAGATTTCATTTTCTTATCAGTTTTTAGTGAGTTGTGAGAGTACCACCACATATATTGTTTTAGTGCACTAACCTACTAACCATGTCTTCTAGTGATGAAAAAATTGTTAACCAGAAAAAAAAGGATGCAGTTGATGTTATGACATGGAGGGAGTATGAAGCTCTTCGTAATGAGATGCGACGTGAATTCCGTGCCGATCGCTAGCGCATCCAGGGCCCGGCGCCATCTCCCTTTTTCATCTTCCTTTCCAAAATTGATCAGGACGAAGAACTTAAGGGGACCGTTCAGGAGGTCGCCAAGAAGCTGGATACTACTACTGAGACCGTCACTACAATGCAAGAACAAATGACGGATATTTAGTGCAATATTCAAGCATTGACTCTAGCTGTTGAGAATTTGTCCCAACAACAACAACAGGAAGATGAAGATGATGAGCTTCAAGATGAAGCACGTGGTGCTGGTCGTGGTAACCGTGGTCGTGGCTTTGTTGAACTCGGAGCTCACCGTGTCCCCTCCACAACCGCAAGACAATGGTTTGGATAAGCCAAAGTTCTCAATACCAAAATTTGAAGGAGGTGCTGATGCTGAAGAATACCTCACTTGGGAGCTGAAAATAGAGAAGTTATGGCGCCTACATGACTATACTGAAGATAGGAAGGTCAAGCTTGCTTCCTCAGAATTTGATGGCTATGCATTGCGTTGGTGGGATGGAGTTACACGTGCTCGTCAAGAAGATAACGAATTGCCAGTTCTTACATGGCGCGAGATGAAGGCCATTATGCAAGCTCGTGTTGTTCGCACTAATTATTTGCGAACTATCTTTGATAAGTTGACCCTCTTGAGACAAGGTGTTAAGACTGTTGATACTTATTTCATGGAGATGGAGATTCTTATGCAGCGTGGCCGTGTCCGTGAGTCACTTCAGATGACAATGCAACGTTTCCTACATGGTTTGAAGTATGATATCAAAAGCATTATTAGTCATCACAGTTACACTACTATGAATGAGCTGGTACATCATGCAAGAGAAGCTGAAGCGCACTTAGCTGAAGAAGCGCAAATCAAAGGTCATGCTACGAGAGCTGGGCGCTACACGCCTAGGGCGCCCCTATCTACGGCGCCAACGCCATCTTCGAGCTCCGCACTTTTTCCTACTTCGTCTAGCAAGCTAGTCTCCAATGTGTCCAAAACGAAGAAGCCCGAACCTGCTGCAAGTACGAGTGGTTCTAGCATGTCTACTGCGCGCAACCCGCGATATGAATTGCCATACATGTGGTGGAAAGAGTCACTTCAAGAGAGATTGTCCAAACCGAAAGTAATGTCCATTAATAACAATGATGAGTATGAGACTGGAGATGATGCTGACCCGGATGCTCCAGAAGATGATTATGACAGTGATGGTGTAGATGCTTTTCCGTCTGAAGCTCGCACTATTGTTGTGTCACAGCGTGCTCTTAATGTGCAGCCGAGTGCATCTACTCAACGCTGCAATTTGTTCCAAACAATGGCACTAGTTGGTCCTGATAAAGTTTACAAGGTCATTATTAATGGCGGAAGTTGTCGTAATCTAGCAAGCAAGGAGTTATGTGCCAAGCTGAAACTGAAGTATCTACCGCACCCGCATCCATATTATATTTAGTGGTTGAGCGATAATGGTGAGATGAAGGTAAACCACATGGTGCGTGTTGATTTTGAGATTAGACCGTATAAGATTTTGATGTGGTTCCTACGACGGTGTGTCACCTACTATTGGGTCGGCCATGGCTCTATGACCGTTCTGTGCAACACAATGGCCGCGCCAATACATATCACTTGGAGTTCAAGGGCAAGAAAATCAACTTGCAGCCTATGTCACCACAGCAAATTTTCAATGAATCTCGTCAGAAAACTGAAGCACATTTGGAGGATGCACCTATTTCAATGAATCTCGTCAGATAGGCGAGAGAATTATACTATCGTGAGTGATATAACGAAAAATGAGAGAGTGAATTCCTTAGTTACATTAGCCACCAAAGAAGATATGAGAGAATTTAGTGAGGATCCTACAGCTAGGCCTCTTGTGCTCATGTACATGGGTGGTTTTGGTTTCTAACGACATGACCCCTATTTCTCTTGGTGTTCTACTGTTTTGCAGGAATTCAACGATGTGTTTCCGGAGAAGGTGCCCGCAGGATTACCACCATTGCGTGGTATTGAGCATCAAATTGACTTGGTCTCCGACGTCTCGATGCCCAATAGGGCACCATATAGGACGAACCCCGAAGAGACGAAGAAAATACAGAAGCAAGTACAAGCGCTACTCGACAAAGGTTATATCCGCATAAGCCTTAGTCCTTGTACTGTTCCTGTTATTCTAGTTCCTAAGAAAGATGGTACATAGCGCATGTGTGTAGTTGTAGAGCGATAAACATCATTACTATTTGATATCGTCATCCTATTCCCCGCTTAGAGGATATGCTAGATGAATTGAGTGGTGCAGCTGTTTTCTCTCTACATGCCTACCGGCGATAGGCCTCGCTCCGCTCGTCAGAAGTTAGGTTGCCTTTAGTATATAAATTTGGATCACAATACAATAGATTAGTTCCTATCTATAACCGTGGAGGAATAGACTCATCCTTCTCATTTTGCTATTTTCTATTATTTGAGATCAGTCTCGTGTTTCAGGTTCAAGTGTCAGTGCTCGTATTCTGGAGTTAGTCAAAGCACCTTAGCAATTTGTCATTTGTGTAGAACTAGCAAAAATACCTGTCCGTTGCTACGGTTTAATTCAAGATAGTTGAATGTACTGGCTGGCTTATCGTGCATGTACCTGGCTTATTCTAGACCTTCATGTACCGGGCTTATCATGTGAGTACTACGTCCTTTTTCGCATTAAGATCCGTGCAACCAATTCTAAAACGCAATTTCTATTACTCCTACTAGGTTGACCTCGATCGCGTCCTACAGCGAGGTCACGCTCCTCAGCTGCGCGATCACAATCGTATGGCCCCGCACGCATCAAGGCTGCATACGACCGGTCGAGAGAGAAGCCCTTTCCCCAAATCGGTCGACACGGTCGAGAGAGAAGCCCTTTCCCCAAATCGGTCTTGTCGACATCTCCTCCGCATCTCTTCCTCTCCACTATCACCGTTTCTTGATGCATTTCCCATGTTGTCTCCTCCTTTTCCCTGATTCGTTTCACGATTTCTCCGTCGATCCGGGCAGGCGTAACGGCCGCGAGTCACCATGGTGGCGGCGGTCCTCCGATTCGGAAGACGAGGAGACGCGGTGGAGGACTTCACGGAGCGCCGGGCAGGAAGCCGTACTCCTCCTCCGCCTTCCGGGCAGCTCCAGGAACGTCGGTGGCTCAGGTCTGCCAACGCACCGTGAACCAGCCGCCTTCCATGCGCACCGCCACATAGCCCGCCAGCACGCTGGCGTCTGACATATCCTTGTCGGGATGCACCAAGGCCACCGCGCGGTAGCGTCACCGCCACACGGCGCAGCCCAGCCAGACCAGCGATGGGAGTGGGACCATGTTGATGACCTTGCACTCGTGAACTGCGTGGACTGAAGCGACAAGCTGGCGGAAATTTCCCCGTCGATCCGCCAGCATAGTGAGGATTTGGACCGCACCTACATCCTCATTGGCGCCTGCTACATCCTCACGTGCGGGCTGCGTCATCGTTTGGACGCGGGCTGCAAGCTTGGTGGTGCCGTCGTCGTCCTCTCGTCTGTGCCAGCCACATCCTTGCTTGGTCGGTTGCGTCCTGGTTAGTCCCGGGCTACATCCTCGCTTTGATATGCTACATCCGTGTGTCGCTGGCTACATCTACACGTTGTTGGCTGCATCATGGCGCCACCTGCTCCCCCACGCGGTTACATCGCCAAATCGAGTACTTCAAATTGCAAGGTATCTTTGTAAGAAGCTGGCTTACAATGCTATCATGTACCCCTGTACCATCTCTGCTAGATCCTCTAGACTGCACAACATGGGAGTTCATTGAACCATATGTAGTACTACCCCCGTTTCAAGGAATAAGGTGCACGCGCATTCCAAAACGAACTTTGACCATAAAAATTGACGAACAAAATCTTGATTATATTATATGAAATTAGTATCGTTGAATTCGTATTGAAAAGAACTTTGTAATGATACTAATTTCATACAAATAATGTTTATCTATTTAAAGTACTTTTTATTCAAACAAAAAGCACGTAAAACGAGGACGCCTTATTCCTTGAAACGGAGGTAGTATATGGATTCTTTTCTGTGGTGTTACATGCAGTAGTGGTTCTATATCCTTTCGGTAACATGTTACATGTTGTTCATCAGGAGATGGAACCATAGGGAGTAGATTGAATTATCTCTAGTACATGGATTTTTCTTCTGTAGGTATTACATACAGTAGTGGTACCATATCCTATCTGTAAAAGTGTTATATGCAGTTGTTCATCACGAGATGGAACAAGAGGGGGTACATTGAACTATCTGTAGTAGATGGATTTTTTTTCTATAGATGGTACATGCAGTAGTTGTTCCATATTATTCTGCTAAAGTGTTACATGTTGTAGTGGTTGCAGTAGATTGGACTGTTTTTCCAGTGGGCGCATGTTATCATCAGTACTCCATTTGAGTGTTATATGCGGTAGTATTGTTAATCGATGCAGGGAATAAAAACTTGATGAACTAATTTAGCCATGTAATACTTTAGCCGAATAATATCACTAGATGGTACATGTTTCCAAATATATTTTAAACTCTGGGCTTATTATCAGGTAGTGGAATTATTTATGCATTTGCCCATACTTGTTTTCAAGTTACTTTGCCTATTGTTGTATGCTTTGGCAGGTGTATCTTTATTTTAATATATGAAAGCTAATTTTGTAGAATGTTTGGATGACATATTATCTGTAATCTAGTTACTGAATCAAAAATCCGGTAACCGTGTATTAGAATGGGAGCTTAGGGATGGGCCATCCTGGATTTCAGGTTCTAGATGCAATCCTTCTCAAATTTGGGCATAGATGGATGTTTACTGGGTGGGAGTTTACTGGATGCTCTTTGCTAACATATGTACTGCAATGGATGGTAGTTTCCTCTATGGCATCCCCTCTAGATGTGACACGTTTTTTTGTGCTAGATGTAACGTATTAGATGGGAGTTTTTCTGGCCCGTAGAAGAATCATGTGTCAATTTTTCTGTAGGTAAAATCTGTTACATTGTATATACCATGACAGTAGATGGAACACATTTCCCCCTAGATGTGATCTATTTTCAGATTGGATTTTTTCTGGATTCCAGATGTAATACAAGGTTTTTTTTAGATGAGATTTTTATGGCTTATTACATGGAATATATGTCTATATTTTTATTGGACCAATTGTTACATTGTAGTAATGATTAATGTAGTTTCCCTAATAAGTGGAATCCAACAGATGTGAGTTTTTCTGCTTTTTGTAGATGTAACACATGTTAATTTTTTAGGTGTATTCTTTATTTAGATGTGAGGTTTTTCTGCCTTTTTTAGAGAACATAATATGGTGTATACCTGCAATTTTAAACATGAACCCCATTAGTGAGTTTCTAATTCATTTTCTTATCGGATCATTAATGGGATTTCTTTTCTCTGGATATATTCAAAATAGATAGCATTGTTGAAATATTTGGCAATTTCATAATTAAATCGAGAATATATACCATCCCGAGCGAGGCGAAGGCCTCCGCGAAGTCGGTCGACCTGGTGGCATCGGGGCAATGCTGCTAGAGCAAAAGTATGTGGCTGAAGTGGCGGGTGGAGGAGGCGGTGGTCGACACACCTGTTTGTGAAACCCCTTCAGGAGACGCTAAAAATGGCTGGTTCCTGCGACAGCCCACAACTTTAACTACGAAAACATTTTTTGTCCTTTTTTTATCCCCCATATTTTTTGTCAAAATTATAATCAGTGCCACTTGAAAAACGGTGCGCCCAGGAAGTTGTCCTCCCCAACGGCAAGCGGGAGCGTTCGAAGGGGCAGTGGCCAAGGTGAAGGGGAGGGCGGTGAGGACCGGCAACTATAGTGAATTTGAAGACGTGATCTTGATCAAGGCTTGGGAGGGAGTCTCGATGGATGCCGTGACCGGCACCGACCAAACCGGAAAGAGATATTGGCAACGCATCGAAGTTCTTCAAGTTGATGCCACCTCCGACTTGAGGAGAGGAGAGCACGCGCCGAGGAGAATGGGGCCATGACGGAGCTCATTGCGGCGAAGAATGCGACTATGATGATGAACCCGGCTGAGATGGATGAGTTCCGTCTAGAGTGGTGAAATCACGCGAAGATGGAGATCTTGACGCGAAGGAGGGAAGCCACACATGTTGCTATGGCTGCCACGAGTGGTGCCCGAGGCGAGCTATGGCCAATGGTGGCGGCCGTGTGGATGATCCGGCAACCGACAGTGATGCTTGATCATGCGTTTCCTCGATTATGTGATGCTTGATTTTTTTTGGTGTCTTGTTTTATGTATAATTGAGTACTTTAAAAATCAATTTGCATGTTCTATATTTCTATATTCTCGAATTATCAGCCGATTTATCATACATTTGCATAAACCTTGTGTTGTAGTTTTTGTTTGCGGGCTGAAAAAATACCGCGCAGTCCAGACACGCTAAACGTGGACCGCATAACAGCATATTCTCGAATTTTGGCATGTCTAGACTGCACGATGTTTTTTTCAGCCCGCAAAACGCATTTTGGGTGCTCTTCATCAGCGTATTTGAGTTTTACGGTTTGCGGTGTCTACTAGAGTTGCTCTTAGAACTTGATGTGCTAAGAAATCATGAGTTTTCGAACTTATCCACCATAGCTGAACTTTGCCAGAAACTCTTTGAGATCGAGAAGTTGACAGATTATCACTTGATTGACAAGTTAATTTGACTTGTTCTCACTTTGCCGGTCTCAACAACAATAACAAAGCGAGCTTTTTTCCGCCATGACAGTTGTGAAGTCAAGACTCCAAGTTTCACTTTTTTTCTAATATTCGTTGAAAATTTGTGTGTTTCTGCTTCTATGTTTCCGCTGGCCTCGTCGATCCGACGAGGAGGTCGAGATCATGGCCACGGAGATGACCCACGCACAGGCAAGCCACTAGGTGGACCCTTCGAGCTCTAAGGCAATGTGGCACAACAAGCGCAGGCAGAGGTGGTCGAGGCGGTGGCGCAGCAGGCGCTGCAGCTGGCGGAGCAAGCGGTGGCCAATGAGGCAGCCGTGTGTGCCGAATGCCACGACGCGGCCATGACACTCTTGGGGTCTGCGGCGTGTAATGCCGCCACCATTATCGTCGAAGAGCGACGCCGCGCCGCGGCGGCCACCCAGGAGGGGGCGGTAGCTGCGACGGAGGTGGCGGCGGTCGACGCAGCCGCCAATGCGGAGAAGACGATGCGCTACAAGGCATACCGCACCGCCGCCGACGTAGCGAAGGAGGACCACGTGGAAGAGGCGGCGGCCTTAGCCATGGCTAGGTCTCTCGGCAAGGAGGAGGAGGAGGACTGGCTAGTGCGCAAGACGCACTGCAGGTCCGCCACAAGAGAGCACGACGAGGAATCGTCTGCGGCGATGCAGGCGACGGCGTCGATGTTGCGTGAGGCAGCACGGCAAGCGATGGAGGCAGCAGCGGAGGAGGTGGTGTGGGCGGAGGAGGAGGAGGACAAGAGGGCGCACTGGGCTGCCGAGCTCAACGCCGCATTGACCTGCCGTGAGGACGAGCGACGCCGGGAGACCCAGCGCAGGGAGGACCGTCGGGCACGCAGCCAGGAAGCAGCCATATGGGCTGCGCGGGCGACGCTGGACGAGGACGACGTCGCGGGCGAGGAGTTGTACATTTACGGCCGGCATAGTGTAGCGACCGTTTATTTTCAGTTTATGTGAGCCCTTTTGTAAAACTGGCTGTCGATTTCTAATGAACAATTAACTAGCGTTATGTGACATTTACATACCGGGCCCAACGGCTGATGGTCGGCACGCGCTATCCACGCAGGCGTCCGCGCCGACGCATTCATTCCCCAAATTTAATGAACATATGCATCACGGGTCGATCCGTTTGCGTCGAAGCGTGCGTGGCCTGTCCGCCAGTCCACCCGGAACGAAACGAATAGCCCAGAACCGAATGGGTCGGTCCGCTAGAGATGCAGTACATACTTTCCCACATTGTGCCATTAATGCTGAAGCTACGATGGATTATAAAGCTTGAGTTGAACAGTGGGAGCACCTGGCTATAATAGTTGGACAGTTCATGAATGTAAAGTGACTCCCAAAGATTACTTTCAAGAAGGAAAACATGCAAAGTTGATCCAAATGTTTATCTATAAGCTGATGCAGAATACTGCAAAAGTGCATATGTCACCACACCATCAAAAGCTGCAGCTTCTGAAAAAATCAAAATGCTACTAACTTTGTATCAGCATTGAGCTAACATCAGCATCCAGCAACCTCGTTGCATTATTGTCTAAGCGGAACTTTTCATTCAAGGTGGCAATCTGGCACTAATGAAGCAGAGATTCTCTCAAGAGTTCAAGCTAATGGACTGTAAGTCGCAAAACTGTGGAATGCCACAGATAAGGGCAACCTCCTAATGCACCAGAAAAATGAACTTCTTTCAATCAAAAAAAGAAAAAAAAAACGAAAAAATGGCTTCTATCTAACTAGTAGCTCAATCAACACTAGCTAAGGAGAAGTAATTATCATGTAATGCAAGATAGGAAGGGACAGTTCATTCTTTTTTTAAAGCCTGCTAGAAACGATCACATTGTCGATCACATCTTGTACAGACGAGATGATATTCCTGGGCGTTTGCATTTCCATGAATTTGCAAAGAACAATAGTTGGCCTCAGAATCAATGAAATAATGTAGTCATCCAATCATGAACTTATTTTTTCAAGCTTTGATTAAAGAAACTATGAATAACTAACCTTGTTAAACATGGCAATGCCCGACCTTTTGCTGTAGAGACGTTGGATTGTCTTGGTGCTATCTAAAGGAAGCCAAAATTTTGCGGGAAGATATTCTAACGAGATCAAATGCGTATGTTGCTCCACTTAAAGCAAGAAAAGCAGGCCAAGAAATCGCAGAATGAACACTGACATCAAGCCTCCCTTGAAATAAATCCCAGCCATCCACACATCAACCCAGCTAGTTGATACAAAATCAGATGACATGGTTGGATAGTACAAGGTTGCTCGCTTATGGATTCTAAATACACGTTACAATTTCTTTTTTGGATCCTGTCGAGCTGCTAATTGTTGTGCAACAGGCTAACAAGAGGTATTTACCTGCTGATTGGTGTAACAACTCTGGCGTAACACAACTCTGGCGAGATCATGGTTCCTGGTGATGTAATAATTACAGCATGCCTGCAGTCCTGTACTTTGAATGACAAACAAGCATTGCCTACCCTTCAGGAAAAATTGTAGTGAAGAAAACATGTCACGCAAAGCATGAAAATGTAATCTGAAGATTCTATTACTACTAAACAGATTTTCTATCACTGCATTTGCTTTTCTTAGGAAATCACTCAAAACGTCTAGTGGCATATTGGACCATACTAAAGGGTCCAATTCAAGTCCAATCATGTATCTCAACTATCTAAGGTAAAACAAACTCCTAATGCAAAATCCTATCCCCTAAGTTCAAGGCCCATCTGTTTCGCAAAAAGAGAGAAAAAAAAAAGTTACAAGTTCATCGAAGCATCTGGCCAAATTATTAAAAGTAAGTGCCCAATTGCGTTCAAACGGTTAGAAGAAAAGAGGACCAAATGACCAAAAGACAATGAGACTTAGACAATTGCAGTGCTTACAAGAATATAAAATCGTACATGTGAACTGGGTATGCAAAAAACAGTATGTGAATCCTAAATATACCCATGAGTAGATATATAAATGTTCAGAAATTACAATGATATGGAGCAGATCACATCACTGGATCTTCATATAGAAGCTAAAAGCGTACAAATAGAACCATAGGGGATGGAATTAGCATATAATAGACCCGCTGATCGCATAGATATTGTGTTTTCCATTGATTCAAGCCGTATAATCCTGTTCTATCTTGGTTTCCTAGTAGAACACAGTTTTTGATGTACAAACTGGATTCAGATTTTTTGGTTTGAAACATTTTTGGTCAAAGTCAACTCATAACCCAAAGAAAGTCAATGGAAAATACGTTTGTGCGACCAAAAAAAAACTCAAACTAAAAATCTGGAACAGTTTTGTACGTCAAAAAACATGTTCTACTAGAAAACGAGATTATATGGCTTGAATCAATGGCAAACGTAGACAGCTAACCATGTGATCAGCAAATTGCCTAGTTAATTTAGCTTCTTAACACCTTGTGCACGCTTCACGACTCCCTGGCGAAATCTTCTTCGTCCTACTCGAGTACCCCGAGGCGCCGTTGCTTCTTCCTCTTTAGTATCTGTAACCTGACTTCCTCCTAGAGTAGCCTGAGGAGCCGTTGCTTCTTCCTCTTCAGTATCTGTAACCTGACTTCCTCCCAGAGTAGTCTGAGGAGCCGTTGCTTCTTCCCCCTCACTGTCTGTGACCTCAGCCACATACGTCGCGCGACCAGTAGCCTCCACCTCCTGCCTAATTATTTCCTGCCTGGCGAGGATGCTTTCATGGGCTTCCTCCATCAAGGCCGCAAGCGAAGGATCTGAATCAGCGACAGCGAGCATGTGAAGTGCAGGCATGCGTTTATAGGCAAGTACTAAATCAATCTGGTGTTGCGGCACCGGAAGCGTCTTCTTCTTCGTTTTCTTATTGTTTTTTCTCCTCACCTCCTCTTTGCTGCAGTATTTAGGAATTCCGAGCGGGTTATCTTCGTCGCAATTTTCGTAGTCCACATCCTCGTCCTCCAGAGGTATGTACCTGCTTGAGCCTGCCATCGATTGGGCTGTCTTGTGGTGCGCCTAGAGCTTGCTCTGCAATTGATTTAACGAGAGAAAAATCAGAACCCTCTCGATGCAGATTTATAGTGGCGCCAATGAGGGGGTTCTTCTCGGAATCGAATTGAATCGTGCGAGTGGGTTTGATTCGATTACCCGCCGGAATAGGGGAAAAAATGGTGTGTATTGTAAATCGGTAGATCTGAACCAAATCGGATTCAGATTTCAGATTGGGGAGTAACCCGGACCACGAACAATCCCATGGTGCTCGACAAAACAATACAACTGAAATCCTCACGACGCCAAATCCAAAATAATCCGCACTACACCTGATTCAAACACAAGCTAGTAAAATATCTGAAGAATAGGGCACACGTACCTCGTTGAGTCTACTCTCGCTTAAGTTTTCTTTTCGCCTCTCTGAGATAGAACTAGTATACTGACCTAACGAACGGCGGCTAGACGGTGTTTATGACAGGGGAGTGCGTCCTTCGGGCAGGCCGCGCGTGCATAAGCCGGTTTTATAGGAAATGCTAGGGAAGATGCTTGTTAGTCTTTATTCGGAAACTGCTCCCTAGCGCGCGCAGCCGCCAGGGAGGCTCATTTCGCTGAAGAGTTTTCGGTATGGGCTTGGCCCATCAACATTCCTGTTCGCTTTTCTTCGATATTTTTTTTTGAACAAAGGGAGGCGCCGGGGGCGCTAATATCATTCATCATTCAGCTCAAGTATAGTATATCGAGTGTAATACATAGCCTTTGAAATTTGTCGAATGTAGAGCAGTGAAGATAGGACACGATTATTTCTATGATTTGAACAATTGCATCTTAAAGTAGCCTCTGTAGCATTTGCTTTGTGAGCTTGATGTGCGCAGTCATGTGCTACTCCATTGAGATTTCTCTTGACATGGTAGATTGCAGCTTGTAGTGGAGGAGAAAGTTGAAAGAAGGAGGAAAGAATATCCCTTATTCCCAAGGCACCTATCGGGCAGTAATGGATTGAGTCGCTGAAGCTGCTGCAAGGGACAAGTTGTCTATGAGAATGTCGTTGTTTGTAATGGCAGTTCTTGTGCCACCATAGCTGCTAGAAGAAGAGTCGCTGCTTCAGCTTGAAGAGGGGTAGGTGTCTGATCTGTCGTAGTTTGTATCATAACATCACATCTGGACTGGCCGATTTGAACTTGAAGAAACAGACCAATGCCAATTGCATGTGATGCATGACATGCCAATATTTTCTTCAATTTCCATGTAGCATCCGAAAAAACATTGTTGCCTGCAATTAGAAGATCCGTTTTGATTGTAGTTCCTTGTGGTGGAAGGAGATTGGTCTCTGAGTTGGGTTGGTGTCTTGTACTTTCTTTGATTGTATTGGCTTGAACCTGCACTAATAAGACATTAGAAGGATTTTGCATTTCCATGCTTTGCTGAATTGCTTTTGTCGCCTGGAACACCTGATGAGGAGACCCAGGTTTTCTACAAAATAAATTATCATTTCTTGATTTCCATAGACACCACACGAATGTTAGCATATTTTCCACCGAGGCATGAGGGTGATTCATGGTTAATAGTTTTGTCAAAATCTGAGTAAGAGAAGTACAGTTGTTTGCAATCATCTCAGATCTAATGAACCAAGGATATGTAAACCAAGCCACACGTGCAAAATGGCAAGTGAAGAAGAGGTGTATGTCAGTTTCCTCCAAGCCACATCTTGAGCAAAGAGTGGTTATATGAGTTGAGTACTTACCTACCCTTGCTCCGGTGGGAATAGCCTTCTTAGAAATCGCCATCCAAATGCCTGCACTCTTGAGGTTAGTTGCTTGTTTCACCATATTTGTTTGAGGAGTTGAATTGTCGCAGGATGTACTTGTCTCGGAGCCGGCTCACCTAATTCCTGCAATTTCTGTAAGCATGCACGATAAGCACTTTTAGTGAGCATCAATAAGTTGAGTATTCCAGACTTGTCGCTCAGGTAGCCACAAATCCTTAAAATAGGTTGGGTAGTTATATCCTGGTGAATGATGAGATTATCATAGATGGTAGTCCAGTGCTGACACCGGGGAGTGCTCCAAACAGAAATGCAACCTTGCATTACTTTATAGAAGCAATGGGTCTTAATGGGAAGTGATGAGGATACACTCATGGAATATGATGATTGTACATGCTTGAGCTGGAAAGAAACATTAAGTCTAATTAACGATTACTATAAGGTGAATTCTTTCCTGGTTGATACTAATGCTTGGATTTATGAGAACGTTATATTACCTAAGTCTATGCACTTGTGTATGATTAGGTTCGAGGGTGAAACAAGCATTGCACGAGGAGAAGAGGAGCAGCTGGACGTGAAGACATTCCACGGACGCGCGAGGGATGAGAGGAAGGCATGCACGAAGGAGGGAGGAAGTGGTGCCATCAGAGATGTCGTCGTGGTGAACAGACAGATGCCATAGGATGGCTTAAGTTGGGGCCGAATGGACGCAAGAGGATTCGGGGGAGGGTTTGTGATTAGATGGGATGAACTTCCGGATGGTTTCCTCAAGAACTTAGCCAAGGCTAGAGGTTGAAGAAGAAAGACATAAGGAAGAACTCGCTCTAGATCATCATCTTTATTGATCTCAACAGGCTACAAGTTTCTCAATACAAGCTATTCTCGTGTTCATGCGCGATCCGTCCGTAAGAAGGGCTGCCCCCTCTCCTTATATAGGGGAGAGGTGGCTTACGAGGCAAGAAACCCTAATGGCATCTTTGACTAGACAAACTACTTTACAAAGCTACTTTAATCATAGAAGACACCGGAGCCCTCTTTAATCGGAGACGCCGACGTCCTCCGGCTTCTTTGACCGTCATCCTTCTCTTTATCGTCGGCCCTTCGTCTAAAGTTACTTTGCTTAGCTCATCTTTGTCTTCTAGCTCTGGAGAGAATCTTTGACCAGTCCTGCCGACCTGCTCGTCCTTCCGGAGATCCGGTATCTTCTTACCTGATTCCGGTATACCCATCTTGGGGATACCGGCTTAGCCTCACTTAGCTAAGTTCCTATCTTTAAGTACCGGTACGAACATGAAACCGGTATCTTGATGGCTCAAACCATCCGGTTTGGCATGCCTTTGGCATACCGGGGGTCATCCCCCCAACATTAGTCCCCGAAGCTGGTATAGTCTGGTGGATCCTATCCAACAGACCATGCCAGGTTCTTTCTTTTTAGGATACCGGTTTAATATATCTGTCCTTGGATTTGGATCCGGCATCTTTGCCCAGATCAGCGCTATCTTTTCTCTTAAGGTATTATCCGGTATCTTATCCTCCGGCATCTATGGTCATTAAATACTTCCTCGGCGGTGTCGAGAATATTTTGGGCCCCGCGCCCGTCGGTGACATGCGCACCGTGATCGTCGTAGCAGGTGTCGGCTGTCACTTCGTTTCGACTCCCGCGCGCTCATTTAATGCACCACCGCGGATCCCACTAACTGCTCTGGATCTCGTGTGCGCCTCCGTGTGGCCACCTCCTTTCTCGCGTGTACCTCTTCGCCACGTGGCGGCCCGCGGCGCGAACCGTCGCGGCCCGCGAGGCGAACCGCCGCGGCCCAGCGGTTTTCAGCCCATCTTCTCTCTCCTTTATAAGCACAACTGCCCCTTCTTCTTCCTCTTCTTCGCATTCCTCTTCCTTCGTGCACAGTGCTTCTCGCCTCTGTGCCTCCGCCGCTCTTCGTCCGCCGTCGCTCGCACCAGCTCCGGCGCCCGACGAACTCACGCCGTGCCTCCGCCGGACTTCGCTGTGCAGGAGGCCCTAGCAGCAGTTCCACCGCGCCCGCTGCATTCACGCTTCATCGCGAACTTCTCCGCCTCACCATCGACGGAGCTCGTCGGCGACCGTAGGTCCGTTCCAGCACCGGCGAACATCTTCCTCTCGCGATCGCGCCGCTCCAGGTTGGTACCAATCTTGCTTTGCTCGCTATTTGCTTGCTTTTCAGATCTTGGGTCTTCGGTGTTCTTATTTCCTCTTTTTTCTTTGATTTTCTTCTTACTCGTAGATCTTCACGCGGGGTTCAAGTGTGGGATTTCTGTTTTTTCACCTTCCCATTCCATGTCCGACGAATCCTCCTCCGCATCTTCCTCTTCTTCCCCTTCCGTTAGACACCGTGATCAATCTCCCGGTGGATCCAACGCTCCAGATCCGATGGAGACCGATTCCGGCAACCAGCAGGGATCCGGTAGCCACCAAGAATCCGGTGGACCTCTAGAATCCGGTAGCTTTAGCCAAGCTTCCGGTAGCCAAGAGGCGAGTAGTTCTGGCGAAGCATCCGGTAGCTCCAGCCAATTATCCGGCGCCGAGCCTTCCCCAATCACCCGCGGAGCCTGGATGGGCTCCAGTGTCACTGAGTTCGAGATCGATTGGTTATACCGGTCTCGACGGATTCCGGAAGGAGTTTCTTGCCGGATCCCTGACGATGAAATCGAACCGGACCCTGAACCCGACGAATATGTTGTCTTTCTTGCTCACTTTGAGCGTGGCTTCGGCCTTCCAGCCTCCCCTTTCTTTCGTGAGTTCCTAGATTTCTACAAACTCCAACCTCACCACCTTCCTGGCAACGCCATCTTCTACCTCTCTTGCTACGCCACCTTTATGGAGGCCTATATCGGCATTCGTCCCACTCGTGAGACGTTTGCCCGCTTCTTTGCTCTTCGGATCAATTCCGTTCAGGGCAAGGATATTCCTAAACCCAAACCCCCCGTTCAATGCGGGTCTTGCATCATCGGCTCCCGTCAAGGGAGCCCCTTTTTAAGTTTTCCGGCCTCGAATCTTGCCGGTTGTGGCAAGGGACTTTCTTCTACGTGAAGAACACCGGCCGTGCCGATCTTATCGATCTTCCTCCTTTCGAAGCGGGGCCTCCCAGCAGGACCAACTGGAGCTACAACCCGAAGTCTGATCATGCTGAAACTAGCCGGGTGGTACGCTTCTTGGCCTCTTTGAAGAAGGAGACCAACATCTGCTCGGATGATATCATCCGCACCTTTATGTCACGCCGGGTGCTTCATCTGAAGCGCCGTGCGCATAGGATGAGCGAGATGTACGGCCCAGGCGATCCTACCAAGATCACAGGCCGTCCGCTTAGCAAAAGGGATGTCGTTCGCAAGGCTAAGCAGATTTGCCAAACTGCTATGCTATCTGATTGGGAATGGGGCCTCCTCCCCTCAAGCACCGATAACCCTCCAACCCAAGAAGTAAGGGATTATGCGACAGGGGTTGTTTTTAGCCGGTAACTTTCTGCTCTTGCTAATCTTACTTTTTTCATGTTTCAGGCCAAGGACCGCTTCCCCCTCATCGAAGCAGAGCGGCGAGGACCTTGCCAGAAACGCGCCCTTGACTCCTTCGACCCAGATCCCTACATTTTCTGGAAGGATTTGAAGATGGGCAAGACTCCGGCAGCGCACCTTGGCCGGTCTCCGCCAAAGCCCACCGGGTCCGCTGACGACTTGACCACGCTTGAGGTACTCTCTTTTCCGGTTTCCTTTATCTTCCGTTATCGTTTTCCTGCGAAATGCTTCTTAGCCATGCTCAATCCATAGATCCATGAGCGCGTGCCGCCCCTGCGCGCCGAGGCGGGCTCTGAGTTTGTGGAGAAACTCATGGCCCAAGGCCAAAAGAACAAGCAGCCAGCTTCTGATGCCGGTGGCAGCCAGGCTCCTCCCTCCAAGCGCTTCCGGACCAAGCCCGTGGGGGAGAAGCAGGTGGGCATGCGTCGCTACGGGCGCAAGGCGATGCCAACCTCTTCCGGGTAATTTACTCATTTTCCGGCTTGCCTCTTTTTCGCCAAGTTCTTTTTCCGGTTTCTCTTTTCCAACCGTCTTTTTCTCTTTTTCTCAGCCCTGCGCTCAAGCTTGGCCCAAGACAATCGGGCTCTGAAGACTCCGCAAGGACTTCAACCCCTCCTCCTCGCTCAAGCCCGGCACCTCCTGGTGCCGGTAACACCTCTGCCTCCCTTTCGGGGGGCACAACAAATTCGGGGCGTGCGGCCCCTTCATCGTCAGATCACCGCACGGAGGAGGATCCTTCCTTCCCTCCAGAGACCCAGGATACCGGCGCCAGCAACATCGGCGCCGGAGAAGAAGAAGCTGCCGGGCGGGCGGAGCCTCCTGCTCCTCCCGTCCTTGAAAAGTCAACCACTTCCGCGCCGGAATCTTCCGCGCCGGGAGGTCCCAAGCCGGGTGATGCGCCCAGCGCTCCCCAGTCTCCACGAACCATCCTTATGCCGCCGCCAGGTGCTCCTCGCGCCAAACCTCTTGGGGCCACTTCTAGCGCGCCGCCGCCCAAGACCTCCAAGCTTATCAAGGGGAAGGCGACGGCCTCCGGCCGCCCTTCCGGCGGCCGGCAGCCTCCGGTGCCGCACGTCTCCAAGGCCGCCGTGGATACCGCCACGAAGGCCACCGGTCTTCTTGGCCGTATCACCGAGTTCCAACGCCGAGGCCGAGACTCGGGGCATCTCCCGCCCTACGCCCGGAAGTGGAACGCCGCGGACATGACTCCGGCGACCCGCGGCTTGGGCAAGGACAGGCTGCCGGCACCCGATCCAGCTTGGGGACCGGTCGTCCGAGGAGCATTTCATGCGGCTCCGCAGCGCCGTGAAAGAGCTTGACAGTGCGTGGTATGATGCCACGAACAACTTGATGGTACGTTTTTCTAACTTTCCTTAATTGCTACCGGTTTCTTTGCTTCCGGATTTGTTTTATCTTTTCTTTAGTTTCATGCCGATTTTTCTCTTGTCTATCTTCCCAGTCCCCGAGTTTTGTGGTGAGAGCGCAGCTTTTAGCGCAAAACTTAACTTAAAATCTTAGCGCAAAACCGACACTGCCAGTCCCCGAGTTTCGGGTTAATAACTTTGTTCTTAGCGTGAAACTTAGCTTAAAAACTTAGCGCAAAACCGGCACTGCCAGTCCCCGAGTTTCGGGTTAAGAACTTTGTTCTTAGCGCAAAACTTAGCTTAAAAACTTAGCGCAAAACCGGCACTGCCAGTCCCCGAGTTTCGGGGTAAGAACTTTGTTCTTAGCGCAAAACTTAGCTTAAAAACTTAGCGCAAAACCGGCACTGCCAGTCCCAGAGTTTCGGGGTAAGAACTTTGTTCTTAGCGCAAAACTTAGCTAACCTCTTTTTCTTGACCAGCTCACGGCTGACGCTCGGAAGGCCCTCTTCGAGGAGCTCTTATGGGAGCACCGGGAGCTCGCTGAGGCACACGACAAGTGCCAAGGTAAATTTTTGTTTTGCCGGCATCTTCCTTACCGGAAACCTTTCCCTCCTAACATTCGCAATTTCTGCTTAACAGTGATCCCGGAAGCTTCCATTAACGCTCTCAAGGAGCAGCTCGCCACCGCCCAACGTATAACTTTTCTCCTTTCTCCTGTTAACTTGATTTTCTTCTCATGTTTATTAGCATGATCTTGTTAATATCTTCTTTTCCGGGTTGCAGTGGAGAAGGACCAGCTCATCCGGCAGCATAAGGAGGAGCTGGACGCCCTCAAGACTAGCCACCGGGAGCTCAAGACCCAGCTCATCCAACTGGGGCTTGACCATGCCAAGGCCCTCGAAGCCGCTGAAGCTGATGCAGCGGCCAAGATGGAGGAGGCTCTGGAGGACGCCGGTAATGCCAACGTGGTGCTGCTGGCTGAGCTGGAGGAGGCGGCCAAGGCCCGGAAGGGTGCTGAGGAGAAAGCCGCGCGGCTGGAGGAGGAGCAGAAAGTGTGCAACCAGCTGATCCTGCAGACCGACGCGCTTGCCTACCGTGAGTCCCTTACCTTCGCGTACTTTGACTATTGCCTACGAGGCTTTTTTCCTCCGTTCCCATTTTCTTTTCGCTATCTTTCCTTCCGGTTTCCGGACTCTTTTTCCTCCGGTCTCTTTTTATGCCGGATTCTTTTCCTTAGCCTTTTTCTTTCTTTGCACAGGCCTGTTTCCGGACTCCCAGAAGTATGCTGTCAAGAAGGTTGACGCGCGCCGCAAGGACCAAGGCCAAGCAGATCTTGTCGTGGCATGGACGCCCAATGACCATCTGGTCGCGCTCAACGCGCGGGTGTCCCATATGCGCGCCATTGATCGCAATTTATCTGACATTCCTGATGTAGCTACCCAGCTCTTCAGGACCCTGTGGCCTGGCGAAGAGGTGCCTGATACTTTCTCCCTTATCAGTGACCGTCTCAAGGGCACCGGCAAGAGGATCCGCGAGTGGCAGTGCTCTGCTGCCCGCGCTGGAGCAGATGCTGCCCTCCGCGTCGCTTGTTCCTGGTACCCGGAGCTCGACCTGGGTGCCCTCACCGGAGTGCGCGAAGGCGCGGAAACCGATTCGGACCCGATCCTCACCGCTAAGCGGCAGGATTGTGCGTACCATATCGCGGAGTACGCCGAGATGCGCACCTTCATCCCTCCCCCTCCTGACGTTCAAGATTATCTTGATGAGGAAGAGGATGAAGCCGAGGAGGAGCCTCTTGACGACGTTGGTACTGGCGATGCTCCTCCGGAAGCCCCTGCTGCCTGATCACCTGTCCTATAATTTACCTTGCTGTGCTGTGTGGCCCTGCGTGGCTTAGAACAATGTTCCGTTAAATTCTGCCCCGGTATGCCGGGGCTTATGATGTAAAACTTAAATCTGCTTGTGGTTGCCGTACAACATTTTGTGCCGGTATGCTATACCGGTGCTAATTATCTTATGTTTGCTTTAGCACATTTGCTCATGGTTTTGCTTTTATCCTGCACTGCAAAGATTTCCAAATTGTTCCTGCATTCAATTTGATGCACACTTGGTTCTTTTGCCTTGGCTCTGCCTGCCTTCTCTGGGCGTCCTTTGGCGTATGAGCACAAGGTTCTTTCACCAAACAAGCATTTTCTTGAACTTAGAAATAACTTCGAAATTTTGCAAAAAACCGGGTTAACCGGGGTTAGTTAAATTTTCCGGATTGTTCTTTCCTGCTCTCTCTCTCCGCAGTTCATGTGCTTATCCCCTACCGGTTTATCTTGCTTGCCATGAAGCCGGTTTTGCGGACAGCAGCAGAGTCGAAGACTCCGGTAGGGTTTAGCACACTACTAAACCGGAAAGAAAAAACGTTCAATAAGCAACCGGTAAACTGAAAAAATAGACAAGTTACATGCAATCTTATTGGGGTAGTCCCCGAGACTCATTCAATGTTCCGGCATCTTTTATTCATAGCATATAAGGTACAAAAAGGAACTTCTTACACCACCACTTCAAGAGTAGAAAGGACGCAACAGAGCTACGTTCCATGGACGCTTGCTCTCCTCTCCGGACTTGTCCGCCTTCCCTTCTTTCCATTCCTGTGCATCAATCAAGTAGTATGCATCATTGTGAAGCACCTTGCTTACAATGAAGGGACCTTCCCAAGGTGGCAAGAGCTTATGCTGGCCTTCAGTGCGCTGCACTAGGCGAAGCACAAGATCTCCTTCCCGGAAAACTCTTGGATTAACTTTCCGGTCATGATAGCGTCTGAGGTTTTGCTGGTAAATGGATGTTCTTGCCAAAGCTAGCTCTCTTGCTTCTTCTAGAAAGTCCACATCATTTTCTCTGGCCTCTTTGACCTCTTGCTCAGTATAGAGCTGTACTCTTGGTGAATCATGGATGATGTCGGTTGGTATGACCGCTCTCGCTCCATAAACCATGAAGAACGGAGTGTATCCGGTAGACCGGTTTGGAGTTGTTCTTATACTCCACAGCACTGATGGTATCTCATCAAGCCAACACCCCGGTGATTTTTCCACTGCGTCAATGAGTCTGGGTTTGATACCGGAGAGTACCAAAGCATTCATTCTTTCCACTTGGCCGTTGCCTTGTGGGTGTGCCACCGAGCACAAATCCAACCGGATATTCTTATCCTCACAAAACCTTTTGAACTCACCTTGAGCAAAGTTGGTTCCATTGTCAGTAATAATGCTGTGCGGGTATCCATACCGCAAAATGACATCTTTTAAGAACTTCACTGCTGTGTGCCCATCACATTTTGCGACAGGTTTCACTTCTACCCATTTGGTGAACTTATCCACCATAACCAAGATGTGGGTCATGCTGCTTCTTGCAGTCCTGAATGGGCCAACCATGTCAAGGCACCAAACGGCGAACGGCCATGTTAATGGTATTGTCTTTAAACCGGACGCTGGGGTATGATTTTGCTTGGCGTACCTCTGGCACCCGTTGCATTTTCTTACCAAATCCTCAGCGTTCTCCAAAGCAGTGGGCCAGTAAAACCCATGCCGGAATACTTTTGCTACCAGCGCCCTTGATGAGGCATGATGCCCACATTCCCCTTGGTGAATTTCCTCAAGCATTTCTTTCCCTTCTTCCGGTTCCACGCATCTTTGAAGGACGCCGGTAACGCTTCTCTTGTACACTTCACCATTGATGAACGTATACGCCTTGGACCTTCTTTGGATTCTCCTTGATTCATTTTCGTCAGCCGGTAAGGTGCCGTTGATCAGGAATTCCTTAATAGGTTTAACCCAGGACGGAGTCTCCCGAACCAGGAATACCGGTACGTCTATGTCCATGCTATCTACCAACATTGTTTCTTCCGGTACCGGCGCGGCAGCGTTCGATCTTACCGGGATAGTCCCCGAGCTTACCGGAACAGTCCCCAGGTTTCCTTCGTCGATATCCATTGGTACAATGTGTGACTCCGGTACGAAAATTGACTCCGACTCTGGACTTGGCTTGATTGATAGTACTCTCAGGTGTGCCAAGGCTATCCCGGGAGGAATTTCTTGTCGGGATGAGCCTATCTTGGACAAAGCATCCGCAGCTTCATTTTCTGCACGCGGTACATGGTGAAATTCACAGCCTTCGAAGAAGCCGGCAATCTTTTGCACGTGAAACCGGTACGAGGCCATGTTGGCATCTTTTGCGTCCCAGGTCCCCGTAACACTGCTGCACCACAAGGTCTGAGTCTCCATAGCAAATGATCCGGTGTGCACCGATTTCTTTTGCGACCTTAAGCCCATGGATCAAGGCCTCATATTCAGCGACATTGTTTGATGCCCTGAAATGCACTTGTAAAACATACCGGAGATGATCTCCCCTTTGTGAGGTTAGCACCACACCGTCACCTAGGCCCTCCTTGAGCTTGGATCCATCAAAGTGCATCTTCCAGTATTCCAGTCTTTGATCCGGGGGCTTGTACTGCATTTCCGCCCAATCGACCAAAAAATCCGCTAAAGCTTGCGATTTGATGGCGTCTCTTCTTTCGTACACCGGAACATATGGTGATATCTCGTATTGCCCATTTAGCAATCCTGCCGCTAGCGTCCTTGTTGCACATGATATCGGAGATGGGTGCTTCACTCACTACCTTCATAGGATGTTCCTCGAAGTAGTGCTTGAGCTTGGTGGCGGCCATAAACACGCCATAGGTCATTTTCTGGAAGTGCGGCTAGTTTTGCTTTGAGAGGGAGAGCACCTCGCTCAGGTAGTATACCGGCCTCTGGACGGTTTTTCCTTCCTCTTCTCTTTCTACTACCACAACAACACTCACGACCCGGTTGGTTGCTGCTATGTATAACAACATCGGTTCTCTTTCCAACGGCGAAGCCAATATTGGCACGGTAGCTAACATCATTTTCAGCTCCTTGAATGCCGCGTCTGCCTGAGGGGTCCAGACGAACTTATCGGATTTTCTCATTAAGGCATACAACGGCAAGGCCTTTTCTCCTAGCCTGCTTATGAACCGGCTTAGCGATGCTAAGCTTCCGGTAAACTTTTGTATGTCCTTCAGATCCTGTGGTACCGTCATTCTCTCGATTGCCCGGATCTTTACCGGATTGACCTCAATGCCTCGGCTTGAGACAAGGAAACCCAGCAGCTTGCCGGCAGGGACACCGAAAGTACATTTTGCCGGATTGAGTTTCATCCGGAACCTTCTTAAGTTATCGAATGTCTGCCGGATATCATCTATTAGGGTATCTTTTACCTTAGTTTTTATCACGATGTCATCCACATACACCTGCACATTCTTTCCGATTTGATCAAACAAACATTTTTGCATACAGCGCTGGTACGTTGCACCAGCGTTGCGCAAACCAAAAGGCATAGTGATATAGCAGTAAGCCCCGTGCGGGGTAATGAACGCAGTTTTTATTTGACCTTCCTTTTTCAAGGGGATTTGGTGGAAACCGGAGTACGCATCCAGGAAAGACAACAACTCACACCCAAGCAGTGGAATCAATCACTTGATCGATCCGCGGTAAAGGAAAAGGGTCTCTTGGGCAAGCCTTGTTGAGGTTGGTGTAGTCGATGCACATGCGCCACACCTTCGGAGCCTTTGCCTCCGTGTTCTCGTCCTTCTTCTTTTCAACCATCACCGGATTGGCTAGCCACTCAGTATGCGTGACTTCCACAATGAAACCGGCAACCAGCATCTTTGTCACCTCTTCTCCAATGATCTTCCTCCTACCTTCAGCGAACCGGCGCAATGGTTGTCGCACCGGCTTGGCATCCTTCCGAACGTTTAGAGAGTGCTCAGCCAGCTCCCTCGGAACACCTACCAAGTCATCAGTAGACCAGGCAAAGATATTCCGATTCTCACGGAGGAAGCTGACGAGCGCGCTTTCCTATGCCTCACTGAGGCCGGCACCGATACGAACGGTACGCTCAGGGAAAGCCGGGTCCAGCACGATGAACTTTGTTTCTTTTGTCGGTTTGAACGCCGGAGCGCTCAGACTTGCACTCATTGCCGCTAAGCTCAACTGTGAGGACTGAGCCAGCGCAACTGCGGTTTGCATCCTTCTTTTTTCCTCCGCGATCACCAGCGATTCCGCTAGGTTCGATCCGGCAGATGCTGTTTCCAGTGAGACCTTGTAGTTTCCCACCACAGTCAGAGGTCCACGAGGTGCCGGCATCTTCATCTTGAGATACGCCGTGTGGGTCGAGGCCATGAAGGCCGCCAGCGCCGGTCTCCCCAGCAGAGCATGGTACGGACTATCTAAGTCCACCACCTCAAACTCCAGGTTCTCAACCCGGCAATTGTCACGTCCTCCAAATGACACATCCACCCGGACTTTTCCAACCGGTGCGCAGGACAAACCCGGAACGATTCCATGGAAAGTCGTGTGCGTGGGCTGAAGCATGTTCTCTGTTATGCCCAAGGTATGCATGGTGTGCTTGTACATTATGTTTATGCTGCTCCCATTGTCTATCAGCACCTTGCTGAACTTGACACGAGTCGTGGACCCCTTCATGATTGGGTCCACCACGAGAGCGTAGCCACCCGGGTTCGGCATGATTTTAGGATGATCCCAGTATGACCATGAGAGTTCCTGCTCTGACCAGGGCATGTATTTTGGCACTGCCGGCATCACCGCGTTTACCTCCATGGAACGGCGGCGCAGGCTTTGCTTGTCTGTCGGCTCAGTTACGAACACGACACAGCACACATCAGGGTCATTATAAACGTTCCGGCCCAAGGGTGTCGGTGGAGGTGGTTGGCCGTGGCCTTCTCCCACCCGATTGACTTGCCGATACCGCTGCCTGTTTTGCTGAGGGTGTACCGGTAAGGCGTTCGCCCCGGTGAGCGGTGGTGGTGGTGGTAGCTGCTGCTGTCGCGGCATGTCCGGTGGCGGCATCATTGCATTGCCTCCTTGCCCTTGGGTGTCCTTTACCGCCCCCTTTTGCATCAAGTACTTGGTCCAGGTACAATCTTTTGTCAGGTGGTTCGACGGGTGAGCCGGATTCGGCGTGTGCCACCGGCATGGTTGATCCATGGCAGCTTCCATGGTGTACTTCGCGGGTTCTTGCCAGTTCTTTTTCTGGCCCCAGGGTTTCTTTTCGACCCACTGTTTCTTAGGACCAGCCCATGGCTGCGATCCGGTTCTTTGTCTCTGGCTGCCGCTGGCATCAGAGTTTTCCTGCACAGCAGCAACTTGCTGCGAGCCATACCTTCGATCCGGGAAATCTTCCCTCCTCTTGTTGTTCCGGTTGTCCCGATACTGCTGTTGAGGCGGGTTTGATTGTTCCGGCTCAGCTTGTATCGCCGGTTGTATTGGGTCTCCCAACGCATAGTTATCCGCCACACGCATCATCTCCGCCAACGTTGTTGGCATGTTCCTCTGCAGCCTTTGCCACAAAGGCGAACCTCGCCGGCATCCTTGACTAAACCAAGCGATGGCCTGTGCCTCTATCACTCCTTCACAAGAATTTCTGGTGGAGTTCCACCGGGTCAGGTAATCCCGGTCTGTTTCCTGCGGGCGCTGCACGCACAAAGCGAGCTGCTGAGGCCTGTTTGGCCTTCTGTAGGTGCTGCTGAAGTTGCTCACAAAAGCTTCCTCGAAATCCAACCAGCCATTTATGCTTCCTTCCGGCAAGTTGTTCAGCCAGATTCTTGCCGGTCCTACTAGGAACGTCGGCACAATTCTCACGGCCCAACGCCGGTTTCCTCCTCCAGCTATGACTCCTCCGCCACCAGCAACGTATACCGCGGTCACGTAATCCGCGAGCCAGTCTTCCGGCTTAGTGGTGCCATCGTATGTTTTGGTGTCACGGGGCAACTGAAAGTTGCGAACTGGTGGTGGTTCTTTCATGATCCTTGGGCCAAAGCATTTTGGACCCGGAGGACCCTCTGCCTCAATCATTTCAGACAGGTATACTCTGTCCAGACGGTGCCTCGCATCCCGTTCCGGTAAGTTTCTTTCTCCCAACCGCTCTCCCAAAGGTTTGCGGTAAGCGGTGAGTCTTGTTGAATCAGCTTCATCGTAACGTTCTGGTGCCGCGGCCCTTGCCTGCCGGTACCTTGGTGGAGGCATCTCTTCCTCATCATCATACGCTGCCCTTGCAGCCGGATAGTTTTGCCCGGTTTCATGTCTACCGGCATGATTGTTTCCGGCATAGCCTTCCTTGGCGTAGCCTCGCTCTGCCCCTTGGCTTTTTCTACCGGCATCGTGTTGCCCGGCTTTTTGTTTACCGGCAAGGACCGGATCATACACAGTCATCTGCCGTGCGTTCACTTCTTTTTCTTTTCTTCTGTCCGGATGGGGGGACGAAGCCTGCCCATGGGACTTGCTTCCGGCATTCTTTGTTGAACGCGCGGACTTTGAGGCTATAGCCTTGTTCAGCTTAGCCAGCTGCTCAGCGTTCTGCTGCTCTACAGTATCTGGCAGCTCTCTGACACGCTCTTGTTGCTTTGCCAGAGCCTCTTCGGTAAGCGAGTCACACAGATCTACAGCAGCCTTAGCAGCTTTTATGGTTTTATCCGGGCTACTGTACTTAGGTTTCTCTACAATGCTAACAGATGCAGAGGTACTCTTGCCGGTAAGAACTTCCTTACGCAAATCCTGATCTAGATTGCGAGCCTTAAGCCGGTTTTCCGGTATCCTAGCAGCATGAGCGCTAACAGAAGCAAAGCCATGGGCAGCGTTATACTCACGTACGGTTAGGTTCAGCTCGCGCTGCGCCTTGACGACGTCTTTGCCGCTCTCGAGTATCCTCAGGCGCTGCGCCTCCAGCTCCGCCTGAGCCGCTGCCGGGTCGATGTTCTGCGCGATGGGGGTTGCCAGCGCGTTCATCTCCGCTTGGAGAGGTGTTGCCGGTGGTGCGGAAGACGCTCCCGCCGCGCCGGTGTCGCGCTCCAGCGGTGGCTTGGCCGCACGGGTTGCAGCCGCACGACCAGCAGCTTCGTCCGCAGCCTCCTTGCCCGCGCCGGCTACGCCGGCCATCATCACCTCGACGCTTCCGGCGGCGCGGCCTGCACAAAGCCACCTTGGCGGGTCCGGTGCCACCAGCACCGGCGAGAGGCGCTGGCGCACGGGGACGGTACCGAAGTAGACGCGGTGGCTGCCAAACTCGATGATGCGGCCGTTCTTGGGGAAGATGCCGCCGTTGGCGAAGCAGCCCGCGTTGTCGTTGATGAAGTCGATGGAGTAGAAGCTCTGGACGAGCGCAGACACTGTCCGCTCGCCGGCGAACTCGAGGAGGCCCGCCCGAATGTGTATTCCAGCATGCGCCACTTCATGCCCCACGGTGGGCGCCAACTGTCGTCGTGGTGAACAGACAGATGCCATAGGATGGCTTAAGTTGGGGCCGAATGGACGCAAGAGGATTCGGGGGAGGGTTTGTGATTAGATGGGATGAACTTCCGGATGGTTTCCTCAAGAACTTAGCCAAGGCTAGAGGTTGAAGAAGAAAGACATAAGGAAGAACTCGCTCTAGATCATCATCTTTATTGATCTCAACAGGCTACAAGTTTCTCAATACAAGCTATTCTGTGTTCATGCGCGATCTGTCCGTAAGAAGGGCTGCCCCCTCTCCTTATATAGGGGAGAGGTGGCTTACAGGGCAAGAAACCCTAATGGCATCTTTGACTAGACAAACTACTTTACAAAGCTACTTTAATCATAGAAGACACCGGAGCCCTCTTTAATCAGAGACGCTGACGTCCTCCGGCTTCTTTGACCGTCATCCTTCTCTTTATCGTCAGCCCTTCGTCTAAAGTTACTTTGCTTAGCTCATCTTTGTCTTCTAGCTCTGGAGAGAATCTTTGACCAGTCCTGCCGACCTGCTCGTCCTTCCGGAGATCCGGTATCTTCTTACCTGATTCCGGTATACCCATCTTGGGGATACCGGCTTAGCCTCACTTAGCTAAGTTCCTATCTTTAAGTTCCGGTACGAACATTAAACCGGTATCTTGATGGCTCAAACCATCCGGTTTGGCATGCCTTTGGCATACCGGGGGTCATCCCCCCAACAAGAGAGGAAGAAAATCGGATTCAAAATCAAAGTCAAAGTCAGTTCTGATTCGGTTTGGACAGACAAAAGTTCTGATTTTGAAACGGATGTGGTTTCTTCATACGAACTCCAAATTAGGCACATAAGGACTCATTGGAAAGATAATTTCATGTCCTTTCCAATGAGTAGGTCCACACATACCGATTCTTCATGTACAAGCTGTGCTGGCTGAAACAAGTTGATGGTCGTTTCTACCAGTTTCCAGATATAGTGTTTTCAAGTTAGGAAAGTTAGAGATATGATAGATTTCGACCCCAACCCTATGTTGGACGTCCAATAGTCTTTATATATGCTTGTAAGTCGTGGCTTTTAGGTTTAGACCAAGTTTAAGATAAACCCTAGTTCATAGTTGATTGCTTTGCAACTCTATTTAATCTATACACCAATTCGCATCGATCTGGTGTCTTAGTACTGAAAGTTTTGTGTGATCAGCTGTTCTATTCAAAATTAGAAGGTTGCAATTTACCGCTTCGTGGTCGGTGGCTACGTGTGCAAGTGTGTGGAGTTGCGAATATCTTGCAGGGTTGAGAGTTGTTGCATTGGCGACAGAAATCAATCGAGAGACTCGTCAGCGTCATACAAGTTATCTGTTGTGAAGTGTATATGTGGATTGCCTAGCCCTTTCCATCAGTTCGGACTTTTGGTTCAAGTGGCTAGTGCATGAAGCTTAACATGGTATCAGAGCCCCAGGTCTTGAGTTCAAATCCTGGTTTTCGCAATTAAGCCTAAAAATTGTTGTTGCCCCCCTCTTTAGCCACCGCTGATGCCCTGTTTCGGTGTGCTCTTCTTCTTTCACGTGTTGACTTTCTCTTCTCCCGTCATGAAGCTTAACACTATCATCAACTTCATCATCGTGTATCTCCGCTGTGTTCATCGCGTGTTCATCACCATCCACCTCGCTTACTGAGAAGATCGGGCAACCCCATATCATCTTGGTATCAGAGCCCCAGGTTTAGTCGGTGAGCATCCACAAAATTTATCCCTAGATTAGTTTTATTTTCGTCCTATACAGAAAAAACCCCACAAAAATATTTGACATAGCCTTAGATTGCATCTGTTCATCTAGTTTAGTTGGTGGTCGTTTGTGTCCTTTTTTCCTTTGCGTCACTTGTTTTTCTTTGTCAGATCGGATCTACTAGGCGTCTAGGTTCTTGTGTCTTGGTCGGAGTTCTCGTTCAGTTCATATGTATCTGCTGCCCGTGTCGTGCGTGCTCCAAACATCTGCGCGAGGGGGAGGTTTTGGCAGATTTACCTTCACGTGTACTGTGCTGCTAGACGTATCCTTTCAGGTTGATTTTCCTTGTCCTGGTCAAAGCATCTTTTTCTGTCACGTGGATTGCTGCATCTTGCCATCATCTTTTGTTTTCCGTGTCGTTCAGTTTAGACTCCTGAGACAGAGTCCAGTTTTTGCTTAGGGTCTCTTTTTCCTTTTCCATCCCATGGCAATCTTTTTATTGGTAAACTTATTAGGTATAAGCCGATCTGTTTTTTGCGGATAGAACTTACCCACCGAGACTGGCTTTATCTTGCTCAAGGGACTGCTCACGTATGTAGGTTTGTGAAGTGCATATTTTTTTTGGCAGTCTATCTGTTTGGCTTCCATGAGTTTCTTTGTGGCCTAAAAAAAAAGGAAAAAAAAGAAAAAAAGGGAAAAAGCGAGCATACTGTAGCTACAGTACCGAAAAAAGGGAAAAGAAAGGGGGCCGGAAATATATATTGATATCATTGTTTTTGGAGCATTGTTTGCTGTTTGTATCGATGCATTGCACTAAGTAGTTTTGAGCAATCTTGTGCTCTATTATTGAGCTATTTGCTAGCGTCTCTCCTGCGCATTGCAACACGAGCATTACTCCGACATACATAATTTTTTTCAGCTCATCCTTATAGTTGCAATTGCCCCATTTATCTCCACCATGTTTGTTTCTGTTGGTCTCATGTCATACGATCAGCACTAGGCTTTATGAATCGGTGTTGTTTGGTATACCAACCAAACTCCACCATATACCCTGGTCTGTTGTGTGATAGTCTTACACCCTTGATATTCGCTTTATCACATCCGTGCACTAGTTCATCAATCCAAGTTGGTAAGCAATTCTAATTCACTTTGGAGCGGTAACATTTCCTTTCTTATCAGTTTTGAAGTGAGTTGTGAGAGTGCCACCAAAGATTTTTTGCATTAATCTACTAATCATGTCTTCTAGTGATTTTGATGTGATGCAGAAAAAGGAGGTTCCGATACGTGTGAAGTCTTCTTGCAGCAACACCTTCTGGGAGCAAGATTTTGATAGGGAGCCTAAAACTGGTTTGTTTCACTTCGATGCAGACATTGGTGATACACCTGCTGCTATTACCATTGACAATAATTCTTTCACAAACCTGATTAGTTTTGATATTGTTGAAAAGTTGCGGTTGCCTACAACTATACATTACTAAAGCTGCATTTGTTCCTATAACCATTTAAGGTCATACTGTAGAAGTTATATGTAATGTGTTTCCTAGAACACTAAATTTTTGTCATGTAATGTTGGGACATGCTTGGTGTGATAGATTCAAAGTTGTTTTTGGTGGTGTTCATCCGGATCCTACTATCTTTTGGAATGGGAAAAACATGTGGTTATACCATACACACATTAAGAAATTTCAGGAGATTAGAAGTCGAGACATATGTCCTCATGTACACACCAACACAAAACCACAAGCTGGTCATATAGTTGAAAAGCCGAGAGTAGGAGTTAAGGAAACATGTGAGGTTTCTACTAACGTAACTATCTCTACTCCTAGTGTTGTTTCTTGTGCTATGCAAGTTGCTTTTGAAGAAAGGGAGCCACTTGTGTTACAACCTGCATCACTAGACCGTGCATCACCATGTGAGAAAGAAGTTTCAGTACCTACTACATCTGAGGAGGATGACATTTTAGATGGTACTGATTTAGGTATGCACCCAGCCAATGAGATATTCGGTATCGATTTGGAGCTACAGCCGGTACATACGACTGACTGTTGTGAGTCTACTCCTTTGTTGGTTCCTTCATTGGAATTGACTTGCACATATACTTCAAAACCATGTGATGACTTCCCAATTTCTAATTTTGATCATGTGGTATTGATTACTCATAAAGAAGTACTTGCTAAAATACCGTCTGATAATATTGTGTCTTCTATCATGTTAAATGAACCTATGAGTGTGCAATGTGCTATGGACAAGATTTCTGAAATTTCGTATGTGAATTCTAGCGCATATGCATGTTCTTTCATGTTTAATCTTATTGGTGTTTATAGCATGGATGAGAACTTTCTGGTAGATCACATATGCATTACTTGTGATAAGATTGTTGAATTGAAAATTGCTGCTTGTAGTTATATATGCTATGTGATGAAGTCTTTTCGCTGTGGGATCATACATAATTTCCATGATTGTATGAATATTGATTCCTTTATAGTTGATATACTACAACCAACAAATGTAATTTTACCGATGTTGGATTGTTCTAATTCTTCTAGAATAGAATCAGTTTTGTCACATCCTTTGTGTTTGTCCCAACACATGCTGCATTTCAATGCTATTGATGTATGCTTCACTTATATTTTCAAACTAAGTTGCATATTATACACTGTAAGTTATGGTAATGATTCCATACCTACTTCTCATATATATCAGAGTAGCGCAGTAAAAACATGGTATCCAACGTATAGATATTTGACTATTCTGGTTTGGTTTGACCTTGTTTATATCAAATTTGATCATCGACCTTCCGTGAGGATACTTGAGTTAATAATGAACAATAAGACTATATATATATGTGTGTGTTCCTCATCCTGATAGTATCACTATATGCTTCACTTATACATGCAAGTTAAGTTGCAATTTGAATAACGCAAATACAACTTATGTACACTATAATCATATAACATGTTATATATACATATATTGTGCGTATATGTTGTTCTTTTTGTTCCTTCCACTTTCAGTTTACCCAAAGCCGAGGACGGCTTTTCCTGAAGAAAGGAAGGATGGTGAGGATAAACTCATGGAATATGATGATTGTACATGCTTGAGCTGGAAAAAAAAATTAAGTCTAATTGATGATTACTATAAGGCGAATTTTTTCCTGGTTGATAGTAATGCTTAGATTTATGAGAACGTTATACTATCTAAGTCTATGCACTTGTGTATGATTAGGTTTGATGGTGAAACAAGCATTGCACGAGGAGAAGAGGAACAGCTGGACGTAAAGACATTTCACAGACGCGCGAGGGAGGAGAGGGAGGCAAGCGCGAAGGAGGGAGGGAGTGATGCCATCAGAGAGGAAGAAAATCGGATTCAAAATCGAAGTCAAAGTCAGTTCTCATTCGGTTCGGACAGACAAAAGTTCTGATTTTGAAACAGACGTGGTTTCTTTATACGAACTCCAAATTATGCAAATAAGGACTCATTGGAAAGATAATTTCATGTCATTTACAATGAGTAGGCCCACACATACTTATTCTTCACGTACAAGTCGTGCTGGACGAAACAAGTCGACGGCTTTTCTACCAGTTTCCAGATATAGGGTTTTCAAGTTAGAAAAGTTAGAGATATGATAGATTTCGACCCCAACCCTATATTGGACGTCTAGTAGCCTTTATATATGCTTGTAAGTCGTGGCTTTTAGATTTAGACCACGTATAAGATAAATCCTAGTTCACAATTGATTGCTTTGCAACTCTATTGAATCTATACACCAATTTGCATCGATCTGGTGTGTTGCTACTAAAAGTTTTGTGCGATCTGCTGTTCCATTGGGAATTAGAAGGTTTCAATTTATCGCTTCGTGGTCGGTGGCTACGTGCGCAAGTGTGTGGAATTGCGAATATCTTGCAGGGTTGGGAGCTGTTGCATTGGCGACAGGAATCAATCGAGAGACTCGTCAGCGTCATGCAAGTTATCATCCACTTCATCATCATGTATCTCCGATGTGTTCATCGCGTGTTCATAACCATCCACCTTGCTTACTGAGAAGATCGGGCAACCCCGTATCAGGAAGTACTTTGAGGATGGAGGCCCAAAAGGCTGATTTCGGGATATTAGGATTTGGGCGCCAAATCGAAGAAGCATGAAAATATATTGACTTGAGGACAACATGAAGGAGATCATGAGTTGGAGCTTCTGCAATTCTCCACGCCGCCATGAGGATCAAGGCTTGGTTCATGGCTTGGATGTTGTGGATGCCCAATCCTCCTTCACTTTTTGGTGCACAGATGTCCTTCCAAGGTGTAAGACATAAAGCTTTTGAATTCATTTCCTATTGTACCCCCGTCATCCACCAAAATTTACGAATGATGGCCGTAAGCTTAGTTGTGAATTTCTTAGTGAAAAGAATATTTGACATGTAGTAAAAGGGATTGAAGAGAAAACAGATTTGATGAGTTCTAATCTAGCACCGTGGGAAAGCTTGTCCGCCTTGTAAGTGCTCACCTTAGATTTAAACTTATCAAGCACAAAGTTGTAAGCAGTTGTTCTGTCCTCCTAGTGGCCGGTTGTATTCAGCCCAGTGGACACCTACAGGAGCATCTCTATCAGCAAATTGGAGCCTAGAAGTCTTTTTTTTTCTGGAAAGATTTCTACTATAATAATCAGATTTTGAGTGACTCTCTGCCTCATGTGTTCTCTTGTGCTCTCAACGAGGATATATCATAAAGCCGTGTTCATCTATTGATGCAGAGGCTGGAGCTATGCTCCTTTATCTAAAAAAAAGGATATATCAACTTTGGCAGCTCACAAAAATCGCCAAAGAAATTATCTGCGCTAACTGTACCAGATAGTAGAAGATTTTTCTGGGTAGCTCACAGTACACGTCGACTAAATTCTATAGTTTTGTTTTAGCATCCTACCGAAAGATCCATCACTTGGTGCAATCCGGAAATCCAAAGCTATGCCAAAAATGAAAGTCTTCACCTGGATGCTATTTATGAATCGGATAAATACCAAGGACATGATGTCCAGGAAGAATTGGAATGTGGAAGGAGGTCTAAATTGTGTTCTTTGCAAAAAAAAAACATCATCTAGAAACCATAAAAAAGTGGGGTTTGCCCTTGTTAAAATCTGTTTTCAATAGATAGTACTACCTCTGGTCAGATTAAATTGGCGCCAACTTGTGAAGATTGCTTGCATGCATGTATACGCACACGTCAATTAAAACAGACCGGAGGGAGTATATAGGAGAGGTGGGGAGAGGTTCGGCTAGTGTTTTTTTTTTACCTCCGGATCCTAGAGAGATATCTAGCCTACCGCGTTCAAGTGGTTTCTTCAACATTTGTGATGTTCATATTGTTGCAGCAAGGTGGACTTTTGTTCCCCTATAACCTTGTGATGGTTCAGAGGTAGGGGTTAAAATTTAATCCAACACATTGTCAACGACCTCACAGACTGTATGTGGATAATCTGATCTGATTGTTCTGGAACCAAAGAAAACCGCGGGCTACAGGATAATGACGCCGAGAACTTGTCACGCCTATTTGAATTGTATGGCGGTGCATCACCAAATAATCATATCAGGACTTTTTTTCTGAACGTTCATATTAGGCCATTAATTCCGCGGTGAGCAAAGTCAGATCTTTCGTTGCTGCAACGGCCGGGGAAGTCGACTGATCAGAACTCAGAAAGTTTGGCCACAACTACTGGCATTCGGTATAGGCGTATCGCTGTCTGTATTTATTCAGAGTTTCAGACAGTGTTTTAGGTCAGAAATAAGCTCGATCCGCCGAATCCCATTTAGACGAAAGCCCGTGAGCATGTCGTGTAAGCGTATACCGTGATAGCCATCGTTGGTTAGCCCATCAAAGTCTGCATCCCTGTCTGGTGCTGTACGTGTCTTGCAGGAGTATTCTACTTCGGGAGTGCACCCTGGAAATTAAGCAGTGCATGTGCACCGGCCGGAAGAGTCGGATTGACCACCACACAACCCGCATAGTTCATGTGCAGCCGATGCAGCGCTTCGTTCGGACAGCACTTTTTTTTTTTTACCCGCAAAAAAAAAAAGTGCAAGGCATCAAAGTTTGGATGGGTATCCAGACGACCAGACATCCATCCTAATGGGCGGGTCTCTGAATCTAGTATTTGTGGAGAAGTGCAAGGTCATTGCTTCCCTCATTTTGCTGGTCACACGTAAAGTTTGAAACAGCTGCAACAATAAGAGTGTGCCTAGTTTTAGACAAAATTAAGCAGGGAAGCATGTTTGTGGGTGTTAGAGGGCGCAAAGAGTCAGGGTGAAATAATGCTGACAGTGTAACCCTTGTATTTTTTTATTTCGGTCTGGACTATCTTGTTAAAACAATTATCTAATTATCTTTTGGGATAAAATCGTGTACGAAAAGTTTGTTAAAATTAGTAAAAATGGAGTTTTCACAATTACTTTAGCATAAAATACACTGGATATTTTTTCTCACAAAATGGCTTCTCTATATAACCCTCGGGGCCAGTGCATCGTGCTTCGTAGCATGGCGCCATGGTTTGAGGTGTATCGCCCCTAGGTTGGCTCTAAGAGCATCTCCACTCGTCTCCCCACAGAGCCCCCCACGGCCACTTTTTTTCATCCGGACGGCGAAAAACCGCCCAGTCATGCCCCCGGTTCCTCGTTTTGGTCCGGATTTGAGCCTATTTTCGTCCGGACTCCCCATGCCATCCTCGGTTTCCCGGGGGTCTCCCGGGGACTCCGGATGAAGCTAAACCAACCGTCCACGCCCACGTGTCTCCTCTTTCGTCCGGATTCCCCGAGCCATCCTCTTTTTCCCCGAAAAACGCCGCTTGGGGAGCACACGACTGGGAAACTACTCCTCCCCACGCCAAATCTTCCTCCAATCCGGACGAAAATTTCGCCGGATTTGGGCGTGGGGAGCGCCAACGAGTGGGGATGCTCTAAGCTAGAGCATCATGCTACCTAGCAGGTAGGGGGATGTAACGGATCGGATCAGACTGAATAATGCTTTCTCCATATCCTTTATCATATTCCCTCCGTTTTAGATGTAAAGTATATAGTTTCTTGAGAATATTTTATTAGAATATAAGGCCTATTATGTTGCACAACTTGTGTGGACAATTTTCTTAAGGATTTGATTGTGTTCCCTTAACTTTTGTAAACTTCTCTATTTTCTCATGTCAACTAGCCGTTGGACCCGCCATGTGTTTCTTCTGGACGACATGCGCCGACTGACACACGACGACTGGCAAACACCGACTGTAATACGTCGACCGGTAAACACCGACTGGAACATTTCGACTGACCCTTGGCGACTGAGGGTTGGGATTCTACTCTAACCTTTGTTTCAGGAACCCGTCAACGACTTGCTTCGATCCATTGCCAGACCTCTTGAAGCCCTGCCTCAAGCCCTTGCTTCATCATCGACACGCTCGGGGACTACTAACGGGGATATGCCCTAGGGGGTGTGTCACCAGTCTCACTCGCCATGGAGAAGGAGGCCCACGGAGAGTTCCAATCGACACGGACGATTGGGCCCCAAGACCCTGGTGTGACTGGGCTAAAGCCCTCGGGAGGGGCGACTAGGCTGGAGGCCCAGGCGACTGAAGACGAAGATTACTTGGATAAGGAGCAATGAATCCCGGATTAGTAACAACTGATATGATTCGGACTTATCTCCATGTAACCCTAGATCAGGGGTGTCCATATAAACCCCCGAGCTAAACCCTAGAAAACACACCATCTGAGATTCAATCTCTCCTACATTGCTCTTGGCGTAGCCGCCGACTGAGCCCCCCATTGTAATTCTCCACTGAGCAATAAGGTCTAGCAGGACGTAGGCCTTTTACTCTCTGAATGGGCTGAACCTGGATAAAACCTTGCGTCCTGTGCACCTCGCTCCGTAGATGGCTATGTCTCCTTGCTCCCGCATCAACGAAGTGCTGCACCCTGTAGCACCTGCCGTGGTCACATCCACGACAGACGGTGAGGTAATGGGTAATGGGATTTAAATTGCATAGGGCCATCTAAAGGTATAAACGATGCCCCCCATAGGGGGCTTCACAGCGATCCTCGCACGTGAGCCGTTAGATCTTCCTTGCGACGAATCTCAGCCGTTGATTCCTGGCTCAGAATCTACTAGCTAACCCCATGCAACGGCCAATTGTTACCCGCGTCCGGCTGCATGTGGGCCCAACCTTTGCCGGCCCCGCACGTCGCTGATCGCGACCGGGATCTCTCGTCGGTGTGCATAAGCGTCGGGCAGGATCTCCACCCCGCAAGGGGTATTTTTGGTATTTCAGCGGTGTGGGTATAAAACGCATCATCCCACGGAGGGAACCCTAGCCCACTTTCCCCCAATCCCGCTCGACCCCTCGCTCTCCAATGGCGGCTGCCCCTTCCTCTCCCGCTCGACCCCTGCTCTCTCCTCCACGCCACGGCTCCTCGTCCCCTGCCCCGCATCGGCGCGCGACGGCGTTCCTGCTGCTCCGCGCGGCGGCGTACGGTGGCGCGGCGGCGGTAGCAGCGTGCGCGGCGTCCTCCTCTTCGACCCCAAGCACATCAGCAGCGGAGGGCTAGGAGGAGGCGGTGGCGCGGCGGCGGCAGCAGCGTGCGCGGCGTCCTCCTCTTCGACCCCAAGCACATCAGCAGCGGGGGGCTAGGAGGAGGCGGTGCGGGAGCTGCGGGAGGCGACGACGGCCCTCGCCGTGCGCCGCGCCGCCGACGAGGACGCGCTGCGGTGTAGCGCGGTTGCGTTTGACAGGGACCTGCGGCGCCTCCAGGGCTCCGTCACCGCCCTCGAACCCACCGGCCCTTCTCCTCCCAATCGGCGTCCCTCGCGCCTCTCCTCGTCCCCTCCGCCACAGGAGCACGCACGGAGGAGGGAGGCTGCGACGCCTCGTCCTCTCCTCTTCCTCCATCCTCAGGGAGCACACGAGCCGCCATGGAGCACGAGCAGCCGCCAAACCCTAACAGAGGGCAACACCTAGGTGAGTCTCTGATTTACATGTTTAGGCGAGGTCCTTGAAGTTGGATATCAAATGTTGGTGGCTTCGGCAGTACCATATGTTGATGTGTAGTAGTATCTATGGAGGAAATCATGTAGTGACTGGCAGATAGGTTGAGGATATAGAGGAAGAAAAGAAACTTTGAACCATGGCTAAATTATCTCCCCGTTCTAGGGCCATTGTGAAGAATTTAGGCTACATCATATGTTATGGAAATTATTAGGTGTACAGCTCTACTCTCTACTCATATGCATTGTAGTTGTACATGTTAGGACTGTTTTCTGCATATAAGCACCCCTGGTTCTATTTTCTTGAGCCTTTATTTGCATTGGATCCAAACCGTGTAGGAAATCGTGTTAATTTTTTGCTTATCAATACTATTGTGGTGCGCTCACTGTATCTTGCATACAATCCCATTGCTCGAGTATTTTTGGTTGGACTGGCTTTTTTAGCACTTCCCGACATAATGAAATCCCGCGATACTATACTTATCAAAGGTGGAGATGGAAAGGAAGTCGGAGAACTAAATATGCATTATCATAGTTATCTATTAACTCGTTATTTTTGCAAATGCCTTGCAGGGATACTACTACACATCAACATATGGGGGAGGAGGAGACAGAGGCTGGGGTGGAGGAGATGGAGCAGCGCCGTATCGCCATCGCTGGGAGCAGTTCTGCCTTGCACTGGACCCGACCGACTGTGAGGGGAGCGGCGTCGGTGGTGGCCGCAAACCTCACCGTCCCCTGCAGCGACCGGCGATTTGAGGTGACAGTCGTGCTCCCTACTCTCCTTATCGATCCCATTTTTTTTTTGTTTTTCTTTTATTCCTTCATTACGTCAGCATCATTAGTTATGACTTATGACTTAGAATTGTTTTCATGACTTAAATTGCAAGTATTGAATTAAATTTCAGTAGGCTGTCAATGAGTTAGAGTCACATTACAACATTGCCTGATCTACTTGTGTATTACAATACTCCTGCACTTCTATGGCTCATAAGTGTACCTATACAAGAAACAAGATGCATTTTTCAGTGTTGGTGCAGATGTAGCATCACTTTCCAGTATTGTGACTACTGAATTTGCAGAATTGGTGGGTTAATTTTTATATTGCAAGAGTTTCTGCAATTCGAACGGAGTGTGACAATGCAATAATATATAATGTTCACCTGCTTACATTTTTTTATGTTGGCTTGCCCCGTAACAGACTGGATCAAAGACGTAGATGAAGTTCTATGAAAGATTCGACCCTAATATAATTGTGCAAGGTTGTCATTTCTCCTTATTCTTTTGGTTCAGATTTGTTATGCAAGAAGAAAATGAAGTTCTTCAAATTGTCCCTGATCTCGATGTTCTACAGGTGATAGCCTGAATTTTGGTTCAGGTTTCTCGTGTGGTTACATCACCAATAGTCTGATTTTTTAGCAATGCACTTTTACTTCATGAAGGCTGAACTATATGTGTATTTTGTTTGTTTGATGTTTCAGGGCTAGGGTTCTTGACTAAGGAGGAAAAAAGAGGCATATGTTTTAGTTTTGGACCAGAACTCCACTGTAGAGAGTATTCAGGGCAGGCAATTTTCTTTGGCCAGTTCTTTTTTTATTTATTTGAAGTTTTTTTTTCAGATTTATGGTTAATGCCAATTTAATTACCGCAAGAGTTTTGGCTTTGGGCAATGCCATGATATTCATTCCTTAATTGTTCTGCAAAATACTACCTTTTGTCAGATTTGCATGGATATATCTTTGACGGAGCCTTGGCTCGGTGAGGCTGGGCGGCTGTCCAGGCTCAGCCGAGGAATCTCCATGCAGTTGGTAGTGAGAGTGATTTAATCACCTGTTTATGGGGGTAAATGCTCCAAAATTGTTGTGCTGAACTCCAGTTATCAGGTTGTAGCAGATCATGGCATGTCTATCTGAGTGGCGAGACATCAAGCAAAAGTAAAAGGTACATCTTTGCATTACTTACCAGAACCATGCCCTTGCAATATTGGAGTGACTCAAATTTTTGGCATTGAATGGGATTCACTAATTGAAACTCAAGAAATGAAGGTTTTTTGGTATTGTCTTGCTTTTGGAGCGCCTCTTCATGTACTTCAACGGCAATGAGCAAATAAAATCTTACCATCAATATATAATCTATAATTTACAAGTGATAATGGTTCATTGAGCAATCTGCACCTTACCCTATTTTCTAGAATTCTCCAACTTAGATTTGAACATTTAGGTGTTGATTATGTCAATGTAAAGTGTATTTCTATTTATATTATCTTACCGATTGATATATAATTATTTATCATATGATTTTGATGTTTCTTCAAAAGAAACTAGCACTGGGTTGGGTGGCAACGTGTCCGAGCTGCCAAGCTAGGGCTATTTATCTACTATATTTGTATTGGTGACATCCAATACATTGAGCCACGTCATATTTTTCTCCATCCTGGTAGTTATCATCATGTTTTTTTCTGTTTAGTGTAGTTGAGGTGCTCCAGAGATGCAATGTTTTCAAATGCCACCTCATCTTTTTTGTTCATTTATGTTGTTTGTCATAGTTTTACACTAAAGGGATAATTGGCTGTATAAGGATTCTCCTAGTTTTAAACTAAAAAAGGAAAGTGTTTTATTGTAGGTCTTAGGCCATGGAGTTGGAAGTTACTGGCTGGTACAAAATTTCAGATTCTAGGCACTAGAGGAACCAAATTAGAGGTTTAATTCTAGGAATTAGTTGGTTTTCAGTGTTTTTTATTTTTATCATAGAATTATTAAAACAGTAAGTGGCATTGACCATTTTTTTTACCATAAGTATCACTTCTCTGATTTATCAGAATTTTTTTCCAAGATCGGATTATTTCCTGGCCATTTACCTATTTCTTTGTATTCACACTAGAAGTTGCTATTGTCTAGGCTATGTAGTTTGTAACTATACCTGCAGGAGCGCCTTCATTATGTATACTTGTACAGTTTTACTGTAATAATTCATGATGAAGAGTTAATATGCATGCATCCCATTGAACATCGGACGACATGTCTTCTACAGGAAGTCCAGTGGAGCTAGGACGTCCTCCTAAATCTGCAAGAGTGTCTCCAGCTTTTGCACCTCATATACTGTTTCAAAGGATGGATTGTCTTCAGTTTATGCTCCTGGATCAGAAATTGACTCGCTCTCTGCCTCTTGGGTACATAAAAGCAACACAACAGCTCCAGTAACGAAGTGTTTTCAGATGGAACATCTTCGATATCAGGTAAGGTGTACCCAGTTGTCAAGCTAACACCAAATATTGCTCCCTTTTTTGCATCATTGGCATGTAACATGTTCCTTCCCATTACGCATTTCTACTGCAAATGTGAAATTGCGGCAAGCTTGCATGAAGACATAATCACATAACATAAGCCTATTATTGTTTTAGTACTCGCAGGTTCACGGTGGATCAACACATGGTTCACATCAGTGGCGACAACAATTTGCATATTTTTCTAGCTTCAGCCTTGCTGCCGTACAAGGGTATTTACAGGTGATACCAGCACTTTGGTTATAGTTTGATCGCCACATAAAAAAAGATTATCAGTAATAACAACACATCATGAGGTGATTCAATAAAAAATGTCTTCACAAACTTACTTTGAATTGTGTTGCAATTGAAAGCTGCAAAATTTTGATTAGAGCACCTATGGAACTAATATCACTGTATTTCCAGTTAGATTTCAGCCAAGATGGTTCTGGGATATCACTTCGAAACAAGAAAAGGTAGAAATTTTGCTGGTTAGTTAGGGAAGTATATATTTATTAGAGCAGCTTTGCAAGTATAAACATGGTATATTATTAGCAAATCCATGAAGGGACTGGGTATTTTCATCAAACCACTTCACAATGCTCATGAAAGCTAATAGTTTGCAATTTAGTCAGTAATATTTACGACTGCTGCTGTAAACTAAAATTTAAAAATGTAACAACTATTGTGTTGTTCATCATTCTCCTCTGTTATTTCCATTGAGTTTCAGATAAAAATGGACTACATATGAAAATCTAAATTATATGTTATCATCTCATATTAATGAAGTAAATTCAAATTCACAGTTGCGGAGCTCTACGTTACACACACAACACGGACTATTATCTATTGCTTGACAATAAGGTCTCCTCAAAACACTAAGCTCCCTAGGAATGGCAAGCCGTGGTTACTCCAAGTAGGGGTTGTTGCTTTTGTGGCCAGCCTGTCTGCACATCTGTGTGCATATATGGGGTTGCTATTTTTATATGGGCTTATATTAGATTAGATTACCATGTTCTTTTGGTTTGAACAAAATATTTTCTTTCTTACTTACTTTAAAACCTGCTATTAAATTTTGTTTGCCAAAGATATGACCAGATGGGTTAAGTTACTTGTTTGAGATCCCACCTCCATTCCGCACCATCTGTTAATCATCCAACGGTTCACGATGAAAGTTTTCAAATATTCATAGAATGAAGGTTGGATATATGTTACATTTTAACTACAACCCTGAACTAGGAGATAAATTAGCCATGTATCAAATATTTACTATATCATTATATAAAACGTTTATCAGTGCGAAAGTTGGGCCTGCGGGTCGAGGCGTGTCCCAAAAAGATATCTGCACCTAATATGATACTTTTTTTGGGGGGGTTTTGGTCTTTTTCTCTCATTGTCCTACAATGATTTTCTGAATGACCTTTTTTGTAAAATCCCTTGGTTCCGAGCATTGTGTGCTAAATAGCACGATCATACTATTTGTAACAAAAATAATTTATTACACTATTTATCTCACGTATTGGGAGTTAACTTATATTGTTGCTACACATAATAAACATTGGTACAATATTGCAGACCGGGCTTTTAGAATCAATCTCGAGGTCCCAATATGGAGAAGCGTCTCGAGAAGACGAGGAAGCAATCCTAGGCTGAGAAGCATGATGTGCTAGGCGGGTGGTTGCCATGTATAAATTAACCCTTTAGTAACTATTGTATTATGTTGTTGTGCCTTATAATTTCAAGTAGCATGTTATTTCTTAAGTATCTATTGCATGTGTTCTGTGTACTGCTCTATATCAACTATGTTCAAGCCATGCTTGATGCTACTTGCTTATCATCAATTTCTATAAACACTTAATATGGCGTTTACAAGTTGTTTCCCGGTTCGGAAGGTCCGGGGACCACCTGATTTTTATTGTAGAGAGTATTATATACAAAATAAATTTTCACACGAGATCTACGGGTCGTGGGCCAAGACGCACATCTAAATCTAGTATATATGGTTAGTGAGAGGCCACTGTCTTTTGTTACCCGAGAGTGCAATATTAAATTTATGACTTCATACGTTATTTTGATATATTCATATTATGTGATACGAAATAATACTTTCCCACACAACCAAAAATATTATTCAACGCAATTAGAAGAACCTAGTGCAAGGTAATATCTTTTATACTCGATTTGTGGGTGATCGATTATTATGTCATGCCATGTAGCTTTCTAATCATTCAAGAGTGAGAATCGAAATCTAACATATAATCGCAACACAACATTGCAAAATAAAATATACCAAACCTCCGTTTTTTCATCGCTAGGAAAAAATCAAAAGCTAACCTACAAATATTTTAGTGATTATTAAATCTCCACAGAAATTACAACCATATCTAGAAACATCGTTTTGGTAAATTTTGCTACCAGCACGCTCTATAAATTCATGCTTAAAGTGGTGAATTTGATATCCAAAAATTCTGTTAAATCTTTGACTCAAACGGCCGCTCATGGCTGTTGCTGAGGATGCCGTGCGGCCGGGGATTTCGACGTATCAGTGTCTTGAACCTGTAAGACTATAGGCCAGTCTGAGTTGCACCTACACGCTGGAGGAGCCACGTCGGTCCACTGAGCTATACGCTGAACTGAGTCGCTCCTGTCTGAGCTGAACTTATACATCAGGACATGGGACTGCTCGTATACGCTGCGCACCAGTCGACCTATACTTGTACATCTAGCGCGGCAGTCTAGCGCGGTCTGTGCGTCATCTTTGCCGTGTAATCGTATGGTCTGGTTAATGTCTACATCCTTTCAATATATCTTTGTTTTTTCTTTAGATTGAACAGAAACCAATCAACTGTTTTTTTTTTCTTTTCTTTTGTTGATCGGTTTCTAATCTTTAAGGGACTCTTCTAACGGCAGTCTAGCTAATCTATGTATGAAAGGAAACCCATGACACGCTAATGTTTTGTTACGGGAAAGGAACGTGTGTACCCATATATGGTGCTTACGTGCCAGGCGTTCAGTTTTGCGCACATATATTATTTTACGTAACACTTCTTATTTTTTAATCTGAGACGCAGTGGTTCATATTTTTTTAGCATATGTGGATTAACCTGGTGCCTCGAAAAATTCCTTTATTTTGCTTTTAGTATATATAAAAGATAGATTATCCAGAGGTAATCCCACTCAAACCTGGCGTATTTGGGTTGATCGATTAGGCTAATTTAATCGGATTATTCTAATTGAGGAGGTCGGATAATCCTCGAAAAATGATGGATAATTTGCATCCGCTAGATAGTGGCAATACTATATTTGCTGCCATATTCATTGGATATCCGCACGGGCAATATCCGTATCATTTACATCCTTACTAGCAAGACGACCCATGCTTCATGAAAAGAGGTTATTTTGTGTTTTTTCTACAAATCCGATCATTTTGCGCTGAAGTTTCAAAAAAGAAAACTACCAGCAGTTTTATGCACTTTCACCACACAAGTGGCGGGCGGTTTGGTGGAGAGAGTTGGACTCATGCCCCATCCGTCTCTGACCGATTACCAGCTCGCGCGAAGACCAGCTGGGCAGGCAGCTTCTCTGGTCGACAGCCAACGTTGACCCTGCCACCTTCGCCAGCTCTTTTTTGCTAATAAACGAGGGAAGTTCAATAGCTATGAGATGTGCTCTGCTTCCAGCCAGTGCTCATAGTTCGAAGAAGCTCCACGACCGATTCGCGGCCGCGCGCGGATTTGGAGAATCAATTAGTGCCGCGCACGCAGCAACACGGCGCACTTGAGCTAATCATCATCGCCGCACGCACGATCACCACTTCACCACTCTTCCTCACGCTCGACGACGGCCACAAAGACATGTCCTGAGAGAAGAGATCGCCTTGCCGCGCAACCCGTTCCGTAGAGAACATGGGGGCACGTGCGCTCTGTCTCCTCCTCGCCATCGTTGTCGCCGCCAGCAGCTTCTTCTCCCCCTCCGTCGCCACCACCGACACCATCGACCTCACCACGTCCATCACCGGCAACCAGACGCTCGTCTCGGATGGCGGGGTCTTCACCCTCGGCTTCTTCAGCCCGCCCGGCGGCAGAACGTACCTCGGCATCTGGTACACGAGCATCCCGGGGCCGGGCCAGACCGTGGTGTGGGTCGCCAACCGCAACTCCCCGCTCGTCAGCGTCCCCGGCGTCCTAAAGCTCGCCCCCGGCGGCCGCCTCGTCATCGTCGACCGCCGCAACTCCACCGTGTGGTCTTCCCCCGCGCCCGACACCAAGAACCAGATAATCACCACGCGCGCCTCCGCGAAGCTCCGCGACGACGGCAACTTCCTCCTCAGCGCCGACGGCAGCGGCACGCCCCAGAGCGCGGCGTGGCAGAGCTTCGACTACCCGACCGACACCCTCCTCCCGGGCATGAAGCTCGGGATGGACCTCAAGCGGCGCCTCAGCTGGAACATCACGTCCTGGCGCAGCTCCACGGACCCCTCGCCGGGGCCCTTCACCTTCAAGCTCGTCCCCGGCGGGCTCCCCGAGTTCTTCCTCTTCAATGGCCCCAAGATGATCTACGCGAGCGGGCCGTTCAACGGGGCCGGCCTCACCGGCGTGCCCAACCTCAGCTCCGAGGACTTCGTCTTCACGGTGGTGGCCACCGCCGACGAGACCTACTACAGCTACGCCGTGACCGACGCGAAGCTGCTGTCGCGGTTCGTCGTCAACGGCGACGCGCAGCGGCTGCAGCGGTACGTGTGGTCGCCCGACGCCGGGACCTGGAGCAGCTTCTGGTACTACCCCACCGACCCCTGCGACAACTACGCCATGTGCGGGCCCTTCGGGTACTGCGACACCACCGCCGCCCCGCTCTGCAGCTGCCTGCCGGGGTTCGAGCCGCGCTCGGAGAAGCAGTGGGGGCTCAGGGACACCACCGCCGGCTGCGTCAGGACCACCAACCTCACCACCTGCCCCGGCACCGGCGACGGGTTCTGGCCGATGAACCGGATGAAGCTCCCGCAGGCGACCAACGCGACGGTGTACCCCGGAATGAACCTGGACCAGTGCCGGCAGCTGTGCCTCCGGAACTGCAGCTGCACGGCCTACTCCGCCGCGAACGTGAGCGGCGGCGTCAGCCGCGGGTGCGTCATCTGGGCCGTCGATCTGCTTGACATGAGGCAGTATCCGGAGGTTGTGCAGGACGTGTACATCCGGCTACCGCAGTCTGAGGTGGATGCCTTGACCGCCGCTGCCGCCGCAGGTTAGCATTTCCATGTCTGACCGGTCTTCTTCAGGTTTTCTTTACTTGTTCTGCTGTTCAAAACTAGCATATACATTTCCCCCATAAACGAGCAGTTTTCAATTATCCTGGTTGAATGCGCCTACTACATGATTAGTACATCACTGCTAAATTTTTCATTTAATCTTTGATTCAAATATCTACCTTCTTCTACAAAGAAAACGTGGTTGGGGATAAATTTGGTATTGGAATTTTGAAAACTGACCATGTTAGCCAGTACTGGTATTACTCCGATAAGGACAGGGCATCCACTCTCGGTTCTATTTACAGTAACCAGCAACATCACAAGAACAATTGCTGGATAAATTTGGTATTGAAGTTGAAAACTGATCATGTTAGCCAGTACTGGTATTAATCCGATAAAGACAGGGCATCCACTCTCGGTTCTATTTACAGTAACCAGCAACATCACAAGAACAATTGCTGAATAAATTTGGAATTGGAGTTGAAAACTGACCATGTTAGCCAGTACTGGTATCATCCGATTGATAAAGACAGGGCATGGGCATCCGCTCTCGGTTCTATTTACAGGAACAAGAACAATTGTTGGCCGGTCTAGATGAGTAAGCGTCCAAATGTATCTGTCATGGTCCAACATTAACGCGTTCTGCATTCTTTCTCTTCGATGTAACCATCTGCTAGTTAGCAAATCGTGTTCTCTTGCACGGCCATTTCTCTCGGCCAACAGTTTGGACTTCGTATGCGCCGTGCGTGAACGTGGACAAAATGGCACAACTCCCTGCACTTATTCAGTATTCATACTATTCAGTGTGAATCGTTAGCTTCGTCAGAGTTGGCCAATCGACTATTCAGTCGCAGTTGGTACCTGTGGTTGAGTGGTTCCGTTGTCCGCGCACAACTCGACGGCTAGCTGCTTACAGAAGCAAATTAGCATGGGTCAAAATAGCCGCCAGTCAGTCGTTGCCTGAAATCGCCATAATTTTTTGTACAGATAGTACTGTGAGCCTACCAAACTTGCTGGATTAGTTTAGGTGCAGTGCACTCCGCACGAAAGAGACGAACAAATGTGCAGTATCACCCAACTTGAAAGTGACACAAGCTAAACAGCTAATGATGTTGTGTGGAAGTTATGATAGATTAAGAGCAAGCACTTGGATTAGAAAAGACAACACTAATTCGCCTAACCTTCACCACTTGTTGATTTCAGCTGCCCACCGACGTCCAAGCAGGAAAGTGCTGATCGCCGGTGTCGCCGCTGCTGCCGGCGTGCTTCTTCTGTTGGCGATTGTGTGCTGCTGTTTTTGGAGGAACAGGGCAAGGAGGAAGCTTCAGACTAAAACGGCACCAACCAGCCGGAACGACGACGTGCTTCCGCTCAGGGCCAGGAAACCGCCACTGGGCCCATCTAGGAATCAACGGCTGGAAGAGGACCAGATGGGGAACGACAAAGATCTTGATCTACCGTTCTTGGACCTTGATGTTATTCTGGACGCAACAGAAAACTTCTCCGAGGACTGTAAGATAGGGCAAGGCGGATTTGGCTCTGTTTATATGGTAGGATAACAATCCAATAACAGTGTGAAAAAATTGTATTTTACTAATGTAGTAGTAGATTTTAACCAAGCTGCGAATTTGATGAGCAGGCAAATCTTGGGGAAGGACAGGAAGTAGCGATAAAGAGGCTGTCTAAGAGATCTGTGCAAGGGATTGGGGAGTTCAAGAACGAGGTCAAACTGATTGCAAAGCTTCAGCATAGGAACCTCGTGAGGCTGGTTGGCTGCTGTATCGACGGCGACGAGAGAATGCTTGTCTACGAGTTCATGCACAACAACAGCCTAGACACATTCATATTTGGTCAGTTCAGTTCCTTTTCTTCAGAACAAGTTCTAACTACTTGTGATGTGGTTAGGTGTACAATGTGTTTACCTCAGTTAAATGTTATACAGATGAAGGAAAGCGCAAGTTACTAGAATGGAAGAACCGTTTCGAGATCATTCTGGGGATTGCACGGGGCCTGCTGTATCTCCACGAGGATTCAAGGGTCAGGATCATCCATAGGGATATGAAGGCGAGCAATGTGTTGCTGGACAAAAACATGATCCCCAAAATCTCCGACTTCGGTATCGCGAGAATGTTTGGAGGTGATCAGACAACTCAGCATACCATGAAGGTCATCGGGACATAGTGAGTACTATTATCTCTCAACTAATACCTATGAAGATATATGTGGGCTGTCTTGCTGACTTGTGGGATGTTTGTATTCAGCGGCTACATGTCTCCGGAATATGCAATGGATGGCGTGTTCTCTATGAAATCCGATATCTACAGCTTCGGTGTCCTCGTGATAGAGATCATCACTGGCAAAAGGAATCGCGGCTTTTACGATGATGAGCTTGATCTCAACCTCCTCGGTTACGTAAGTATCAGCATGATTAGTTGTCAGAAGTGGTCCATCTTTGATTGATTCTGATACTAATTAATTTATGCATTCATGTTGATCCTTTTTTAGGCATGGACGTTGTGGAAAGAAGGTCGGGGTGTGGATTTAGTGGATGAAGCGATGGGCGGCACCTTTGACTATAGCGTGGTGCACAGGTGCATACAGGTTGCTCTCCTGTGTGTTCAAGTGCACCCTCGGAGCAGGCCACTGATGTCTTCAGTTGTTATGATGCTGAGCAGTGAGAATGCAACGATGCCAGAGCCAAATGAGCCTTGTGTAAACATTGGGAAGAGCTCGTCAGACACGGATTCATCTCTAACCAACACTGGAACTAATTTCACAGGAACTGCAATAGATGCAAGGTAGTTTTAGGGTTGTAATTGTTTTAACTTTGTTGATCTAGTGGAATAGTTTGTACAGCAGAGGCATATATTTTTCAACTTCAGGTGACTATTATTGAATCATAACATGGTCATCTACAAGTACATGAATAAGAAATAAGGGACGATCATCAAACAAGAAGTCATAACACCATGTGTATATCATTCAAAAAAAAAAAAAATAACACCATGTGTAGCAATCGCGAGCAAGCGAGCGAGGGGTACCATTTTTGCTTGTCATGGACAATGTTGGATTGTCGCCGTGGCGTGTGTCGATAGCCCTGCCAGCAATCGTCGATAACCACTGCACATGTACCTCTATAATCTAATGGATCATGGATAACCTATACCACCTCCATAAAGTCAAAGCCTGGTAAGGTGTTCCAGTGTTTTAGATGTATCTTGATACAATGACGATTGCCAGAGCCAGTCGCTCGTTTTCCTCGCGTCACATCATCTTCGTCTCTCATCGAGGCGGCTAGGGTTCCTTCGGGTATGGCAGAGGAAACGCCGGACCCTTCTCGCGTTGGAGTTCCATCCAATTCTCTGCATCAACCAGTTCTTCCCAGGAACACACCTGGTCGGGTTGATGGTCGCATAGGGCATGGCAGCGGGTGTTTCTGGCGTCGGCGCCTCGGCTGGAGGGAAGGTCAGGGAGATCAGCAATCTTGAACTACCTTCCCTCCCACCTTCTCGTTTTAAACCTAGCATCAGTTCCAACCAGGGGGTCATCATTTTTCGATAAAGGGAATATATTAAAATCGAGAGATACCAATTACACCCAGCCTCTGCACCAATCAGAGGGTCATCATGGTGAATGGCGAGATGATGGTTTTAATGCCCAGGGTTTTGGTGGATTTGAGGAAGGTTTTTATGAGGGCAACAATGAATACAACAATGGCTACGACACGAAGTGAGGTAAATACATGCAGTGCCCTTACAGTAATTTTCAGCAACAAAGGAATCGAGGTCACATCAACAATTACCGTGGGGTTAGAAGGTTCAGTAATCGCAGCAACCGATACCAATGTTGTTTCAACAATAATGAAAACCCTACTGTAAACACTTCCGCTCTGGCATCGGATGCCACCCACTGGGTTGCAACGGCCTCGGGGGAAGCTGATACTGCCACCAATACTCAGAATATGGAGACTTCTTTTATGGAGAATTTGGTAACCCCCCCCCCCCCCCCCATGACCTCTTGTGCTCAAAATAATTTGGTAACCCCTCTTGTCGTCTTGTTGTTGCTCGCTTACCAGAGCCGATCTGACTTTGCTGATAATAGTCGGAAAGTCTTCGTGCATGTGCCCATAAAGACCAGCGCCCCACAGCCAAAATCGTCACCATTGAACCCTGAATTGAACCAAATCTCTTGACACAAATCTGCAACACACATAAACCAAATGATATCCACCACTGCAAGGGGCTGGTGACCAGAGGATTCCCCTCTTTCCTTAATGTTACCGGCGAGATTTCCGCTGACAAGGTGGACAAGGAGATGGGGAAAGCTTATCCTTGTTGTCCACAACACCGCCATAGACACTATAATATCGATAACGGATAAAAAACTCTTAAATTTTGGGATCTAACTACAACATCGAGTGCAGGCCCGAGGTCTCACCCCTCCCGCTACTACATCGGCAAGCAAATGAGGATGTGGTCCATCGATGGTCGGATGGAGACGGAGGAGAATGCGGCATATAGGGTTTCTCCTCTTTCTGGGTGACGGTTGGTTCTATGCCACTTTAGTTATAGGGATGTACAATCCTTAGTAGAAAACAGGGCTTCCGTTCGGAGGCCATGGGAGCAACAGTCCCGGTCGCTATACGAACCGGGACTAATGTGAGCATTGATCCCGGTTCGAGCGGCGAGGACACTGTACGGGTCACGGCGACCTCAAGTCCTGGTTTGGACAAGACCTTTAGTCCCGGTTGGAGACACCAACCGGGATCTAAAGGGGTTGCGGCGGGGCGCGGCAGGCCACGAGCCCCTTTAGTACCGGTTGGTGTCTCGAACAGGGACTAAAGGTCCATCTATATATATATATACCACGTGTCGTGCTCAAGCTCTTGTTCATGTGAGCCACACTTAGCTTTCTCCTCCTTTTCCCTTCTTATGCACACGAGGTGTATGTTGGTTTTCTTTCCCATCTTATGCACAAGAGGTGCTCGATGGAAATGCCTGAGAGCATGATGCTTGATGTCTACGGCTGCTTCTATTCTTGTAGACAGTGTTGGGCCTCCAAGAGCAGATGTTTGTAGAACAGCAGCAAGTTTCCCTTAAGTGGATCACCCAAGGTTTATCGAACTCAGGGAGGAAGAGGTCAAAGATATCCCTCTCATGCAACCCTGCAACCACAAAGCAAGAAGTCTCTTGTGTCCCCAACACACCTAATAGGTACACTAGTTCGGCGAAGAGATAGTGAAATACAGGTGGTATGAATATATATAAGCAGTAGTAACGGCGCCAGAAAAGTACTTGCTGGCGTGCAGTTGATGGTGGTGATATTGCAGGAAGTACAGATGCAGTAAAAAAGTAAATAAGCAACGATAGCAGTATTTAGGAACAAGGCCTAGGGATCATACTTTCACTAGTGGACACTCTCAACATTGATCGCATAATAAATAACTCTTTCTCATATGTGCTACATACACTCTTTTGTTGGATGATGAACACATTGCGTAGGATTACACGAACCCTCAATGCCGGAGTTAACAAGCTCCACAATTCAATGTTCATATTTAAATAACCTTAGAGCATAATAGATCATTGCAAAATAAACCAAGAACTAACATAGTGCACACACTGTCCACATTACACTATGAAGGAGGAATAGATCACATCAATACTATCATAATGATAATTAACTCCACAATCTACAAGAGATCATGATCATAGCCTACGACAAGAACCACACGGTGCACACACTAGTCACCTTTACACCATGCGGGAGGAATAGACTACTTTAATAACATCACATGAGTAGCACACAACTAGTAGCGATACAAAGCTCATCATATGGATCTCAATCATGTAAATCAGCTCATGAGATCATTGTATTGAAGTACATAGGAGAGAGATTAACCACATAGCTACCGGTGCAGCCCCGAGCCTCGATGGAGAACTACTCCCTCCTCATGGGAGACAGCAGCGTTGATGAAGATGGCAGTGGTGTTGATGGAGGAGCCTTCCGGGGGCACTTCCCCGTCCCGGCGGCGTGCCGGAACAGAGACTCCTGTCCCCCAGATCTTGGCTTCGCAATGGCAGCGGCTCTGGAAGGTTTCTCGTACCGTGGTTTTTCCGTGTCGAGGTTTTAGGTCGAGGGGCTTCTTATAGGCGAAGAGGCGGCGTCAGAGGGTCGAAGAGGCGGCGACACCATAGGGTGGCGCGGGCCACCCCCAGGCCGCGCCCGCCTATGGTCCCGTGGGCCTGTGGCCCCCTCCGGTCCTTCCCGGGTGTTCTGGAAGCTTCGTGCAAAAATAGGAACCTGGGTCTTGATTTCGTCCGATTCCGAGAATATTTCCTTACTAGGATTTCTGGAACCAAAAACAGTAGAAAACAGGAACTAGCCCTTCGGCATCTCGTCAATAGGTTAGTTCCGGAAAACGCATAAATATGACATATAATGTGCATAAAACATGTAGATATCATCAATAATGTGGCATGGAACATAAGAAATTATCGATACGTCGGAGACGTATCGGCATCCCCAAGCTTAGTTTACTGCTCGTCCCGAGCAGGTAAACGATAAACAAAGATAATTTACGGAGTGACATGCCATCATAAACTTGATCATATTGTAAACATATGTAATGAATGCAGCGATCAAAACAATGGTAATGACATGAGTAAACAAATGAATCATAAAGCAAAGACTTTTCATGAATAGTACTTCAAGACAAGCATCAATAAGTCTTGCATAAGAGTTAACTCATAAAGCAATAAATCAAAGTAAAGGTATTGAAGCAACACAAAGGAAGATTAAGTTTCAGCGGTTGCTTTCAACTTATAACATGTATATCTCATAGATAATTGTCAACATAGAGTAATATAACAAGTGCAATATGCAAGTATGTAGGAATCAATGCACAGTTCACACAAGTGTTTGCTTCTTGAGGTGGAGAGAGATAGGTGAACCGACTCAACATAAAAGTAAAAAGAATGGTCCTTCAAAGAGGAAAGCATTGATTGCTATATTTGTGCTAGAGCTTTTATTTTGAAAACATGAAACAATTTTGTCAACGGTAGTAATAAAGCATATGAGTTATGAAAATTATATCTTACAAGTTGCAAGCCTCATGCATAGTATACTAATAGTGCCCGCACCTTGTCCTAATTAGCTTGGACTACCGGATCATTGCAATACACATGTTTTAACCAAGTGTCACAATGGGGTACCTCCATGCCGCTCTGTACAAAGGTCTAAGGAGAAAGCTCGCATTTTGGATTTCTCGCTTTTGATTATTCTCAACTTAGACATCCATACCGGGACAACATGGACAACAGATAATGGACTCCTCTTTAATGCATAAGCATGTGGCAACAATTATTATTCTCATATGAGATTGAGGATATATGTCCAAAACTAAAACTTCCACCATGAATCATGGCTTAAGTTAGCGGCCCAATGTTCTTCTCTAACAATATGCATGCTCCAACCATTAAGGTGGTAGATCTCTCTTACTTCAGACAAGACGGACATGCATAGCAACTCACATGATATTCAACAAAGAATAGTTGATGGCGTCCCCGGGAACATGGTTATCGCACAACAAGCAACTTATAAGAAATAAAATGCATAAGTACATATTCAATACCACAATAGTTTTTAAGCTATTTGTCCCATGAGCTATATATTGCAAAGGTGAATGATGGAATTTTAAAGGTAGCACTCAATAAATTTACTTTGGAATGGCGGATAAATACCATGTAGTAGGTAGGTATGGTGGACACAAATGGCATAGTGGTTGGCTCAAGGATTTTGGATGCATGAGAAGTATTCCCTCTCGATACAAGGTTTAGGCTAGCAAGGTTATTTGAAACAAACACAAGGATGAACGGTGCAGCAAAACTCACATAAAAGACATATTGTAAACATTATAAGACTCTACGCCGTCTTTCTTGTTGTTCAAAACTCAATACTAGATGTTATCTAGACTCTAGAGAAACCAAATATGCAAACCAAATTAGCAAGCTCTAAGTGTTTCTTCATTAATGGGTGCAAAGTATATGATGCAAGAGCTTAAACATGAGCACAACAATTGCCAAGTATCAAATTATCCAAGACATTTTAGAGTTACTACATGTAGCATTTTCCAATTCCAACCATATAACAATTTAACGAAGAAGAAACTTCGCCATGAATACTATGAGTAAAGCCTAAGGACATACTTGTCCATATGCTACAGCGGAGCGTGTCTCTCTCCCATACGAGTGAATGCTAGGATCCATTTTATTCAAACAAAACAAAAACAAAAACAAACCGACGCTCCAAGCAAAGTGCATAAGATGTGACGGAATAAAAATATAGTTTCGGGGAGGAACCCGATAATGTTGTCGATGAAGAAGGGGATGCCTTGGGCATCCCCAAGCTTAGACGCTTGAGTCTTCTTAGAATATGCAGGGGTGAACCACCGGGGCATCCCCAAGCTTAGAGCTTTCACTCTCCTTGATCATATTGTATCATACTTCTCTCTTGATCCTTGAAAACTTCCTCCACACCAAACTCGAAACAACTCATTAGAGGGTTAGTGCACAATAAAAATTAACATGTTCAGAGGTGACACAATCATTCTTAACACTTCTGGACATTGCATAAAGCTACTGGACATTAATGGATCAAAGAAATTCATCCAACATAGGAAAAGAGGCAATGCGAAATAAAAGGCAGAATCTGTCAAAACAGAACAGTTCGTAAAGATGGATTTTATTAGGGCACCAGACTTGCTCAAATGAAAATTCCCAAATTGAATGAAAGTTGCGTACATATCTGAGGATCACTCACGTAAATTGGCTTAATTTTCTGAGTTACCTACAGAGAATTAGACCCAGATTCATGACAGCAAAGAAATCTGTTTCTGCGCAGTAATCCAAATCTAGTATGAACTTTACTATCAACGACTTTACTTGGCACAACAAAACACAAAACTAAGATAAGGAGAGGTTGCTACAGTAGTAAACAACTTCCAAGACACAAATATAAAACAAATTACTGTAGCAAAATAAACACATGGGTTATCTCCCAAGAAGTTCTTTCTTTATAGCCATTAAGATGGGCTCAGCAGTTTTTATGATGTACCCGCCAGAAATAGTATTTGAAACCAAAAGAGCGCATCAAGAAGCAAATTCAAAACACATTTAAATCTAACATGCTTCCTATGCCTAGGAATCTTGTAAATAAACAAGTTCATGAAGAGCAAAGTGACAAGCATAGGAAGATAAAACAAGTTTAGCTTCAAAAATTTCAGCACATAGAGAGGCATTTTAGTAACATGAAAATTTCTACAACCATATTTTCCTCTCTCATAATAACTTTCAGTAGCAACATGAGCAAACTCAACAATATAACTATCACATAAAGCATTCTTATCATGAATCTCATGCATAAAATTATTACTACTCCCAACATAAGCATAATCAATTTTATTAGTTGTAGTGGGAGCAAATTCAACAAAGTAGCTATCATTATTATTCTCATCATCAAATATAGGAGGCATATTGTAATCATAATCAAATTTATCCTCCATAACAGGCGGTACTAAAAGATCAATATCATTATAATCATCATAAATAGGAGGCAAAGTATCATCAAAGTAAATTTTCTCCTCAATGCTTGGGGGACTAAAAAGATCATGAAAACCAGCTTCCCCAAGCTTAGAAATTTCTATATCATTATCAACAATGGTGTTCAAAGCGTTCATACTAATATTACTACCAGCATGCAAATAAGGTTCCATAGGTTTTTTAATTTTCGCATCAAACCATCCATGTCTTAAATCAGGAAATAGGATAAGAAGCTCATTGGTGTCCATTATGCCTAACTAGTGTAAACAAGAAACAAAAAGATGCAATTGCAGGATCTAAAGGAAATATCTTCGAGTACTTTCAACGGCGAAAATAGCTTAGTAGCCGAGATCCGGAGTGTGAGTACCTTTTACCTTTCCTCCCCGGCAACGGCGCCAGAAAATAGCTTGATGTCTACGGCTGCTTCTATTCTTGTAGATAGTGTTGGGCCTCCAAGAGCAGAGGTTTGTAGAACAGCAGCAAGTTTCCCTTAAGTGGATCACCCAAGGTTTATCGAACTCGGGGAGGAAGAGGTCAAAGATATCCCTCTCATGCAACCCTGCAACCACAAAGCAAGAAGTCTCTTGTGTCCCCAACACACCTAATAGGTGCACTAGTTCGGCGAAGAGATAGTGAAATACAGGTGGTATGAATATATATAAGCAGTAGTAACGGCGCCAGAAAAGTACTTGCTGGCGTGCAGTTGATGGTGGTGATATTGCAGGAAGTACAGATGCAGTAAAACAGTAAACAAGCAGCGATAGCAGTATTTAGGAACAAGGCCTAGGGATCATACTTTCACTAGTGGACACTCTCAACATTGATCGCATAATAAATAACTCTTTCTCATATGTGCTACATACACTCTTTTGTTGGATGATGAACACATTGCGTAGGATTACACGAACCCTCAATGCCGGAGTTAACAAGCTCCACAATTCAATGTTCATATTTAAATAACCTTAGAGCATAATAGATCATTGCAAAATAAACCAAGAACTAACATAGTGCACACACTCGTCCACATTACACTATGAAGGAGGAATAGATCACATCAATACTATCATAATGATAATTAACTCCACAATCTACAAGAGATCATGATCATAGCCTACGACAAGAACCACACGGTGCACACACTAGTCACCTTTACACCATGCGGGAGGAATAGACTACTTTAATAACATCACATGAGTAGCACACAACTAGTAGCGATATAAAGCTCATCATATGGATCTCAATCATGTAAAGCAGCTCATGAGATCATTGTATTGAAGTACATAGGAGAGAGATTAACCACATAGCTACCGGTGCAGCCCCGAGCCTCGATGGAGAACTACTCCCTCCTCATGGGAGACAGCAGCGTTGATGAAGATGGTGGTGGTGTTGATGGAGGAGCCTTCCGGGGGCACTTCCCCGTCCCGGCGGATTGCCGGAACAGAGACTCCTGTCCCCCAGATCTTGGCTTCGCGATGGCGGCGGCTCTGGAAGGTTTCTCGTACCGTGGTTTTTCCGTGTCGAGGTTTTAGGTCGAGGGGCTTCTTATAGGCGAAGAGGCGGCGTCAGAGGGTCGAAGAGGCGGCGACACCATAGGGTGGCGCGGGCCACCCCCAGGCCGCGCCGGCCTATGGTCCCGTGGGCCTGTGGCCCCCTCCGGTCCTTCCCGGGTGTTCCGGAAGCTTCGTGGAAAAATAGGAACTCGAGTCTTGATTTCGTCCGATTCCGAGAATATTTCCTTACTAGGATTTACGGAACCAAAAAAGCGAGAAAACAAGAACCGGCCCTTCGGCATCTCGTCAATAGGTTAGTTCCGGAAAACGCATAAATATGACATATAATGTGCATAAAACATGTAGATATCATCAATAATGTGGCATGGAACATAAGAAATTATCGATACGTCGGAGACGTATCAATGCTACTTGAGTTCACACAAAATAAATATGATATGAAGTGCCCAAGCCATACTTAAACTTTCTCCTCTCTTTTTTCCTTCTCGATCGAGTCTAACAACTTTATCCTTTCATTTGTCATTGATAAAAATGCATGTGTTGATGTACATTGCTTCACTATTCCCGATATTTTGTAATGGTTTTTGATAAACTTGATTATATAATGCAGATGAACCGACAATGCATGTACGGTGACGGACGCCATGCCGAGTTCATTACGGGCCTGAAGTTTTTTTTATCGGTGTGGCCGAGGAAAACAATCGGAATGGTTTTATGTGTTGTTCATGTGTTGACTGTCAGAATAAGAAGGATTACTCTTCCCCGAGAACCCTTCGCACCCACCTGATTCGGTCCGGTTTCAAGCCCAGCTACAATTGTTGGACCAAGCACGGAGAAAGGGGGTTTTGATGGAAGACAATGAAGAAGAGGATGATAATGACAACTATCCTATGTTCCCTGAATACGGTGATATTGCAATGGGGGAAGCAGAAGATCAAGAGGCATCAGATGAGCCCGCTGATGATCTTGGTTGGGCCAGTGTTGATGCAAAGAGAGACTGCAAAACTGAAAAGGAGAGGTTGAAGTTCGAGCAGATGTTATAGGATCACAAAAAAATGTTGCACACAAATTGCAAAGATGGCCTGAAAAAGCTGGATAGCACACTGAAATTATTGCAATGGAAGACGGAGAACGATTCCTGACAAGGGATTTAAAAAGTTGCTGAAAATATTGAAGAAGCAGCTTCCAAAGGGTGACTAATTGCCCGCCAGTACGTACGAAGCAAAGAAGGTTGTCTACCCTCTAGGATTAGACATGCAGAAGATACATGCATGCATTAATGGCTGCATCCTCTACCGTGGTGAGGAGTGATGTCTACGGGTACTTCTATTCTTGTAGACAGTGTTGGGCCTCCAAGAGTAGAGGTTTGTAGAACAGCAACAAGTTTTCCTTAAGTGGATCACCCAAGGTTTATCGAACTCAGGGAGGAAGAGGTCAAAGATATCCCTCTCAAGCAACCCTGCAATCACGATACAAGAAGTCTCTTGTGTCCCCAACACACCTAATACACTTGTCAGATGTATAGGTGCACTAGTTCGGCGAAGAGATAGTGAGATGCAAATGATATGGATGAATATGAGTGGCAATAGCAATCTGAATAAATTATGGCAGCGAGTAAACATGCAACAGAACAGTAAATAAATGGAGTTTCGATGCTAAGAAACAAGGCCTAGGGATCATACTTTCACTAGTGGACACTCTCAACATTGCAATCATAATTGAATATAAATATAAGCACTTCACTATGCTATTCTGAATTACTCTCTGGCAAGATAACGAACACTAATTCATCATGTAGGCAAACCTTAAAGATGTCCCAAGTACTAATAAACACCCCACGCTGTCACTGTGAGCATTCATAGGAGGTACTAACACACCACAATTTCATAGAGACATCCAACTCACATCATAACTCAGTGAATAAGTATTCTGTGAAATATAGCCTAAGAGACCCACACGGTGCACACACTGTCACCTTTACACACGTGGGACAAGGAGTCTCCGGAGATCACATAAGTAAAATCCACTTGAATGGAGAACTACTCCCTCCTCATGGGAGACAGCAGCGGTGATGAAGATGGCGGTGGTGTCAATGGAGATGCCTTCCGGGGGCACTTCCCTGTCCCGGCGGCGTGCCGGAACAGAGACTCCTGTCCCCCAGATCTTGGCTTCGCGATGGCGGTGGCTCTGGAAGGTTTCTCATACCGTGGCTTTTCCGTCTCGAAGATTTAGGTCGAGGAGGCTTAAATAGGCGAAGAGGCGGAGTCGGAAGGGGCCTGGGGCCACCACACAGTAGGGGGGCGCGCCCTACCCTCTGTCCGCACCGCCATGGCGTGTGGGGCCCCTGGGCCTCCCCTCTGGTGGCTCTCGGGTGTTCTGGAAGCTTCGTGGCTTTCTAAGATGCTGGGCGTTGATTTCGTCCGATTCCGAGAATATTTCCTTACTAGGATTTCTGAAACCAGATACAGCAGAAAACAACAACTGGCCCTTCGGCATCTCGTCAATAGGTTAGTTCCGGAAAATGCATAATAATGACATATAATGTGTATAAAACATGTGAGTATCATCATAAAAGTAGCATGGAACATAAGAAATTATAGATACGTTTGAGACGTATCAAGCATCCCCAAGCTTAGTTCCTACTCGCCCTCGAGTAGGTAAACGATAACAAGGATAATTTCTGAAGTGACATGCTATCATAATCTTGATCAATACTATTGTAAAGCATATGAGATGAATGCAACGATTCGAAGCAATGATGAAGATAATGAGTAAACAAGTGAATCATATAGCAAAGACTTTTCATGAATAACACTTTCAAGACAAGCATCAATAAGTCTTGCATAAGAGTTAACTCATAAAGTAATAGATTCACAGTAAAGGCATTGAAGCAACACAAAGGATGATTAAGTTTCAGCAATTGCTTTCAACTTGTAACATGTATATCTCATGGATAGTTGTCAACATAAAGCAATATAACAAGTGCAATAGGTAAACATGTAAGAATCAATGCACACAGTTGATACAAGTGTTTGCTTTTAAGATAGAAAGAAGTAGGTAAACTGACTCAACATAAAGTAGAAGAATGGCCCTTCGCAGAGGGAAGCATGGATTACTATTTTTGTGCTAGAGCTTTTCATTTTGAAAACATAGAAACAATTTTGTCAACGGTAGTAATAAAGGATATGTGTTATGTATAAGATATCTTATAAGTTGCAAGTCTCATGCATAGTATACCAATAGTGCTCGCACCTTGTCCTAATTAGCTTGGATTAACATGGATTATCATTGCATAACATATGTTTCAACCAAGTGTCACAAAGGGGTACCTCTATGCCGCCTGTACAAAGGTCTAAGGAGAAAGCTCGCATTGGATTTCTCGCTTTTGATTATTCTCAACTTAGACATCCATACCGGGACAACATAGACAACAGATAATGGACTCCTCTTTAATGCATAAGCATTCAACAGCAGATAATATTATCTTAAGAGATTGAGGATTAATTGTCCAAACTGAAACTTCCACCATGAATCATGGCTTTGGTTAGCGGCCCAATGTTCTTCTCTAACAATATGCATACTCAAACCATTTGATCATGAAAATCGCCCTTACTTCAGACAAGACGAACATGCATAGCAACTCACATGATATTCAACAAAGGTGTAAAAGTTGATGGCGTCCCGAGAAACATGGTTACCGCTCAATAAGCAACTTATTAAGAAATAAGACACATAAGTACATATTCTTCACCACAATAGTTTTTAAGGCTACTTTTCCCATGAGCTATATATTGAAAAGACAAAGGATAGAATTTTAAAGGTAGCACTCAAGTAATGTACTTTGGAATGGCAGAGAAATACTATGTGGTAGGTAGGTATGGTGGACACAAATGGCATAGTATTTGGCTCAAGGATTTGGATGCACGAGAAGAATTCCTCTCAATACAAGGCTAGGCTAGCAAGGTTGTTTGAAGCAAACTCAAGTGTAAAAGGTGCAGCAAAGCTCACATATGAACATATTGTAAGTATTATAAGACTTTACATTGTCTCCTTGTTGTTCAAACACCTTAACCAGAAAATATCTAGACTCTAGAGAAACCACTCATGCAAACCAAATTTTAACAACCTCTATGTAGTTATTCATTAATGGGTACAAGGTACATGATGCAAGAGCTTAAACATGATCTATATGAGCACAACAATTGCCAAGTATCACATTATTCAAGACATTATACCATTAACCACATGCAGCATTTTCTGTTTCCAACCATATAACAATTAACGAAGCGGTTTCAACCTTCGCCATGAACATTAAAGATAAAGCGAAGAACACAAGTGTTCATATGCAACAGCGGAGCGTGTCTCTCTCCCACACAAGCATGATGGATCATATTTTATTCAAACAAAAACAAAAACAAAAACAAACAGACGCTCCAAGTAAAGCACATAAGATGTGACCGAATAAAAATATAGTTTCAGGAGAAGAAACCTGATAAGTTGTCGATGAAGAAGGGATGCCTTGGGCATCCCCAAGCTTAGACGCTTGGGTCTTCTTAAAATATGCAGGGATGAACCACGGGGGCATCCCCAAGCTTAGACTCTTCACTCTTCTTGATCATAGTATATCATCCTCCTCTCTTGACCCTTGAAAACTTCTTCCACACCAAACTCAAAACAAACTCATTAGAGGGTTAGTGCATAATTGAAAATTCATATGTTCAGAGGTGACACAATCATTCTTAACACTTCTGGACATTGCCGAAAGCTACTGGAAGTTAATGGAACAAAGAAATCCATCCAACACAGCAAAAGAGGCAATGCGAAATAAAAGGCAGAATCTGTCAAAACAGAACAGTCGGTAAAGACGAATTTTTTAGAGGCACCAGACTTGCTCAGATGAAAATGCTCAAATTGAATGAAAGTTGCGTACATATCTGAGGATCACGCACATAAATTGGCAGATTTTTATGAGTTACCTACAGAGAGGCATATTGAAATTCGTGACAGCAAGAAATCTGTTTCTGCGCAGTAATCCAAATCTAGTATTGACTTTACTATCAAAGACTTTACTTGGCACAACAATGCAATAAAATAAAGATAAGGAGAGGTTGCTATAGTAGTATCAACTTCCAAGACTCAAATATAAAACAAAATTGCTGTAGTAAATAAAGACATGGGTTATCTCCCAAGAAGTGCTTTCTTTATAGCGATTAAGATGGGCTCAGCAGTTTTAATGATGCACTCGCAAGAAATAAGAGTTGAAGCAAAAGAGAGCATCAAGAAGCAAATTCAAAACAAATTTAAGCCTAACCCACTTCCTATGGAAAGGGATCTTGTAAATAAACAAGTTCATGAAGCATAATGCAACAAGCATAGAAAGATAAAACAAGTGTAACTTCAAAAAAATTAGCATATAGAGAGGTGTTTTAGTAACATGAAAACTTCTACAACCATTTTTTCCTCTCTCATAATAACTTTCAGTGGCATCATGAACAAATTCAAAAATGTAACTATCACATAAAGCATTCTTATTCACATGCATAAAAGTATCATTACTCTCCACATAAGCATAATCAATTTTATTAGTAATAGTGGGAGCAAATTCAACAAAGTAGCTATCATTATTATTCTAACCATCAAATACAGGAGGCATAGTGTGATCATAATTAAATTTATCCTCCATAGTAGGCGGCACTAGAAGACCACTATCATTATAATCATCATAAATAGGAGGCAAAGTATCATCAAAGTAAATTTTCTCCTCAAAACTTGGGGGACTAAAAATATCATGCTCATCAAAACCAGCTTCCCCAAGCTTAGAATTTTCCATAGCATTAGCAACAATGGTGTTCAAAGCATTCATATTAATAAAATTCCCATTAGCATGCATATAAAGTTCCATGGGTTTTTTAATTCTCTCTTCAAACACATCATGTCCTAATTCAAGATAAAGTTCATAAAGATCTCTCATATTTTTGTTGTTTTCCATTATGCCTTACTAGTGTAAACAAGAAACAAAAAGATGCAACTGCAGGATCTAAAGGAAATAGCTTCGAGCACTTACAACGGCAACAGAAAATAACTTAGTTACCTGGGACCGGAGTATGAGTGCCTTTTATCTTACCTCCCCGGCAACGGCGCCAGAAAAGTGCTTGATGTCTACGGGTACTTCTATTCTTGTAGACAGTGTTGGGCCTCCAAGAGCAGAGGTTTGTAGAACAGCAGCAAGCTTCCCTTAAGTGGATCACCCAAGGTTTATCGAACTCAGGGAGGAAGAGGTCAAAGATATCCCTCTCAAGCAACCCTGCAATCACGATACAAGAAGTCTCTTGTGTCCCCAACACACCTAATACACTTGTCAGATGTATAGGTGCACTAGTTCGGCGAAGAGATAGTGAGATGCAAATGATATGGATGAATATGAGTGGCAATAGCAATCTGAATAAATTATGGCAGCGAGTAAACATGCAACAAAACAGTAAATAAACGGAGTTTCGATGCTAAGAAACAAGGCCTAGGGATCATACTTTCACTAGTGGACACTCTCAACATTGCAATCATAATTGAACATAAATATAAGCACTTCACTATGCTATTCTGAATTACTCTCTGGCAAGATAACGAACACTAATTCATCATGTAGGCAAACCTTAAAGATGTATTCCCAAGTACTAATAAACACCCCACGCTGTCACTGTGAGCATTCATAGGAGGTACTAACACACCACAATTTCATAGAGACATCCAACTCAAATCATCACTTAGTGAATAATTATTCTGTGAAATATAGCCTAAGAGACCCACACGGTGCACACACTGTCACCTTTACACACGTGGGACAAGGAGTCTCCGGAGATCACATAAGTAAAATCCACTTGAATAGCATAACGACATCTAGATTACAAACTCATCATATGGATCTCAATCATGTAAGGCAGCTCATGAGATCATTGTATTGAAGTACATGGGAGAGATTAACCACATAGCTACCGGTACAGCCCTTAGCCTCGATGGAGAACTACTCCCTCCTCATGGGAGACAGCGGCGGTGATGAAGATGGCGGTGGTGTCGATGGAGATGCCTTCCGGGGGCACTTCCCCGTCCCGGCGGCGTGCCGGAACAGAGACTCCTGTCCCCCAGATCTTGGCTTCGCGATGGCGGCGGCTCTAGAAGGTTTCTCGTACCGTGGCTTTTCCGTCTCGAAGATTTAGGTCGAGGAGGCTTAAATAGGCGAAGAGGCGGAGTCGGAAGGGGCCTGGGGCCACCACACAGTAGGGGGTGCGCCCTACCCTCTGGCCGCGCCGCCATGGCGTGTGGGGCCCCTGGGCCTCCCCTCTGGTGGCTCTCGGATGTTCTGGAAGCTTCGTGGATTTCTAAGATACTGGGCGTTGATTTCGTCCGATTCCGAGAATATTTCCTTACTAGGATTTCTGAAACCAGAAACAGCAGAAAACAGCAACTGGCCCTTCGGCATCTCGTCAATAGGTTAGTTCCGGAAAATGCATAATAATGACATATAATGTGTATAAAACATGTGAGTATCATCATAAAAGTAGCATGGAACATAAGAAATTATAGATACGTTTGAGACGTATCAAGGAGTATGAGAATTTGGATGCAAGCTTTGTATGCACTGCATTGCGATATAAGATCAGACAAGATGACCCTGGTGATGTTGATGGCGAGCGCCGGAGGAAGAGAATTCTTGCCAAGGTGATGTGGTATGCTCCTATAATACCACGGTTGAAATGTTTGTTGATGCAGTGATGTTGGCTCCTCGCTACCGGCCCACAATCTTGATGCATGTAAAATGCATACATGAACTTTGTCCTTTATCATATTGAATTCCCACATCTTTGCAACAGATATGAAGATAATACCATGTTTTACATTGATTTATGGGGATTTACCAATGGCTCCTCCTCCTCCCGCTCCTCACTAGGGATATAAAGTGAATGCATGTGCTATGTTCGCCATGTGACAAAAGTGATCATCTTGTTTGTTCAAGTTAGCATATTTGATATTCAAACATCATGTCAAAAAACGTATGATTATGCTATGTTAATTCTTAATACAAGATTGCATGGAGTTATCCCTTTCTTGTGGAGTATAGGAGAGATGTGTTGCACCATCTCTATGTTCATATGTGATGCTCATATGAATGAGTATCTTTCACATTTTATTATTTTGCTCTTCATATCTCATTGATGAATTGTTATTGTCCACTACAACTTAAAAGAGAGAATAGTCGAGTGAACCCATGAACCCCGGTCCATTTTTTCATCATAAGAAACACCTTTATATTGCTTTTATCTTACTTTCTATTTGCTGCATTATTTTATTCCGACAATACAAAAATATTTACTTATCTTATTTGCATCCAAGACCCCAAAAACAATAAACCTTTTTACTATTTTTTTACTTAGTTACTTTACTTTATTTTTTCTAGTTTTAGTTATTTTATTATTACTTGTGTTTCATTTACTTACACGAAACCTTGTGCTTGAAAATCACATGGTGGAGTTGGGGACACAAGGCTTTATTTTACTTTGCAAGGTTGCTAGAAGAAGAGAGGGAGAGATACCCCTTTGCGCAGTTCCTCGAGAGTTCGATATAACCCTCGAGTCACCCTTGTAAGGGAATTGCTTCCTGGACTACACACTCTGCACTTGGAGTCCCAACGTATCAAGATCCTTTTGCTGGTGCTTTCAAGCTCCATCAAGACAATTTTCTGTCACCATTGCCGGGGAACTGGAAAAGCATCTTACAACCGCATCCTCATCAAGATGTGAGTACATCAAGTCCCAAGGCAATAGCAAGATGATTTCTGGCGTCGTTGCTTTCTTCATCAACTTATTGCAAATACCAAATTTGGGGGAGGTTGCACAACAGTGAGCTCTCTTATCTCTTTTAGATTTTGCAAAGTATTTTATTTGTCTTGTTTTTAGTCTTTACCTTTCTAGTTCTTTTTCATAAAACACAAAAACCCATAAAAATGAAAAATATCAAAATTACTCATGGTATGGCTACGTACTAGTCAAAACAATAATGTCACATTGAAAGAGGAATATAAAAATTCTATGACATCTATGAAATATAGAGAATCATGTGAAGGGAAATGACTAAATTTTTCCTTCTAAATAAAGCTGCTACTGAGTTGCTTGCACATTATGAAAGGTCTTGTAACTATTGTTGTGGTGAACACTTTGACTTCCAATGTAGATCCCATGAACAACATACAATTGCCTCCTATCATACTTATAGTTATAGGATAGAGGAAGTAGAACAATTTGTGATCTTTATGGCAGCCTTTTAATTAAAGACTTTCCTTGATGATATTCATAAACCACTGTTGAGAATCATGAATGTGATTTTGTGGTCACTATTATCCTTGATCATTGCATAGTAGACAACTTTTCTGATAATATCTATGTTCTTCATTGTAATAAGAGAAACCGGATAACTCAAAAAGACACCTTGACCATCAATATTTGATAATAACTCTAAAACTGAATATGCTCTAGATGATGACCTATTTTTTACTTGATAATCCTCCATGCTTAGAAAATACTATGTTATGTGAGGATGAAAATGATAAAATTGCTGTTTATGATAATGCTATCATCTATGAGAATCCCATGTTATTATTAAAATCTCCTACTAACACAATATAGGAGAAATATGCTCATGTTGATAAATACTTGTATGGTTTGCAACTATCTTATGCTTATGGAAAATCTTATTGCAGCAATGATGTCATGATTAAAAGTCCTATTAATACTTATTTTGAAAGCGTAAAGCATGATTATGAATCCCTTAATAGATAAAATGATCCTCTTTATATGCCACAATTATCTAAGATTCATGATTCAAATAGTTACAATATTAACTTTCTTTCAAGTAAATGCAATTATTATGAAAGAGGAGGATATAAGCACCCTCTATATATTAATGATAATTATAAAATGCATTAACCTACTGTAGATATGCTTTGGTATACTCTTATTATCTGTGATTCATTCATATATAAAATACCAATGCATAGGAAGAAAGTTAGACTTCGTTATTATTTATTGCATATTTTATCTTGTGTAGTAATGTTCTTTAATATAAACTATGAAATATATTTATTGGTATGACCACACCATGGACCGTAGTATTTTATTGCCGTATAGTACTTCTAAGAATAAGAAGGAGGTAGCACCAAGATTTAAGCTACCACACTTGATCCAAGTAAGTAAGCCTCGCTATATGGCTATAAAGAAAGCGCTTAACGGGAGGCAACCCGAATTTTTTTTATATTTGGCTTTTTTCTACATGCTTGTTGTAGCATGTTAGTTTTGTTTTAGTTTACTCTGTGGTTTCTAAATAAAGTATCAAGTTTTTACCCATTTGGATGTTTAAAGTTGCAAACAAAATATGAAGTTGTTGTTTTCTATGCTGCACTTTTTAGTGCACGATTTTTCTGATTTTTTGGTAACTCCTAAAATCTTGCTAAATTCACAGTAGTTGTAAATTTTCATCCTCTATATGCATGTAAATTTGATAAAATTTCTGATGTGTCTAATTAGTTTTAAAAATTTAGTTTGCCTTTCAATGTTAGATCCATTCTTTTCAGTATCAAAATGATTTTTGCTTGAAACTTTTGATATGTTAGAATGAATAGAACATTATGTGCTCTCTGGTTCATTAAGATATAATTTTATTTATGATAAATATAGCAGCAAGCATGATTGTTTTGTACCACTAATGTCACCCCATAGAAAAGAATGGGAAGAAAAGTTTGGGTTGAAGGTTTTTCACAGGGAATGGATGAATATCACACTTAGATTAATTCAAGTATGGTGAATATCATAAGATTGGGGATTACTATGAAACCCCACTGGAATCATTCTGAAACTCCTGGTTTGAGCACCTCTAAACTCTGTTTTTTAGCAACATAGAATTTTCGCAAAAACTTGAAGCGTCCTTGTTTTATTTGTGTCTAGTTTTGTTTTTAAAATGAAAGGACCATTATGTTGAATGTTCATAATGCATATGAATGAGATACTAGAACAAACTCTCTTATCTTTGAATGATCAAAGAAAATTGAGTTGCATGATTATAAAAGAAAAGGAGGAATGCCAATTAAAAGCTGAAATTTATTTTGTGTATCGTATTTCTAGTTTCACATGCTCTATTGAGTGATGATTTGCTATGTGCCTTATGCAGTGCTACTTCACTAGTATAAATAGTATCATTGTTTGATGCGCATGCTTTTAGACATCTTGCTAGCCAAAAGAATTGAATTCTTACACAAGCATAGACTTGTTTCCAATCTCAACTCAAACCCAATGTCTATCATACATACCTATATAGAACTTTCTACTCCAAGTATAATATGTTTGTTATGCCTCCAACCTTTTAAAAATATCTGTTTTGTATAATTTAATGCTCATGAGGAAGTAAGGTTTGGAAGGAAAATACCGCTATGCATGTTGTAGGTTTGACTAATTATGAGCTAGACCATAACCATGCTTACTGGAGAAGTCTTTCAACATTGCACCATTGGGGTATTGCACCCTGTGTTGATCATCATTTCTTTTGTGTTGTTGATGGTAATATCTTGCCAAATAAGTGGATGTTTTCAAGAGTAAGTGATCGCTCGAAATTTAGCACTATTTTACTGAGGGTTTTAGAGCATCTCCACCGGCGTTCCTGATAGTGACCCCGATAGCGATTTGGGGACCGGGAGCGAAAATGGGCTCACACCGGCGCGCTCCAAATGGCGCCAGCCAATTTTCGAGCCCAATAGAATCGCTGGAAACCCCGTGCCAGCCCCTTCGCCAAGGGCGCGAATCAGGCGCACCGGCGCCTCGCGAGGCTGAAAATTTTGGGCGTGGTAGCCGCCTGTTAGCCACAAATCCCCAAAATATAGATCATCTCCCCCAAAACCCCATCCCCTTCGCCGCTCATTCCTCCCGCCCCGCCGCTCCATCTCCCATCCAACCTCCAACCCGAAAAAACCTTGCCGCCGTGCGATGCCACCGAAGAGAAAGGCTCCGGCAAAGGCAGCGAAGCCAGCGATGAAGGCGCCGCCGAAGACGCGCACCGTCGCGCCAAAGGAGAATCCGGCGACCATGTCGCAGGAGGAGTGGGACAAGGAGATGGAACGCCGCTCCTTCATCACGGCCAACCGCAGAAGGCGCCGCATCGCCGCCATCGACACAGCGAAAGCGGCGGCCACTGCGGAAGGCAATCCTCGACAAGCAAGACATGAAGATCGTGTTGGAGAGGGAGAAGGTGGAGGCGGCAAAGATGGAAGCTCATGTCGCTACCATGAAGGCCACCAACGAAGCGACGCAGCTATCGTTGGTCAAGATGTCTCAAGAATCCAAAATCTTGATGGCCAACATGGAGAAGATGGACCCGTTGGCGTGGGCGTGGCACGAGATGTACCGCGAGCGCATCGGCCAAGAGGAGATGGCGGCGCGAGCTGCGTCAGCGTCTTCCCCGGCACCCTCCATGTTCATGTCTCCGCCGGCACCGACATCATCCATGTTCATCTCTCCGCCGGCACCGTCGACGTTCATGCCTCCCCGGTGACCGTGGATCTTGTTGCAGCGACGGAGCTGCTGCCGGGGCTCGCTGCCGATGAGGACGTTGTCGAGGTTGAGCCGCCCGTGACCTCATTCATCTGATCAGCTGGCTTGGAAGCCCTTTTTTTGCGCCGGAGATGGCGATTTGGTGGCCGTATGTTGGCCCAAACTTCATATTCAAAAACCTATTCGAATTTGGTGGCAGTGTGTTGGCTCAAACTTTAAATTCATGAACATATTCGTATTTATATGCTTTTATTCGAATTTTCAAATTCAAATCATCTACTGGGGCCGTCATATGGGGCACGCCGGTGTGGGAGCAACTCCCCCAAATGGAGGATGATGTGCCGGCATCCCCCATACGACGGTGTCGGTGCCCCTGTCGGCGACTATTTGGGGGCGCCGGTGGAGATGATCTTAAGTATACTATTACTCATATTTTCACTCATTTCATTCTCTAGCTAGATACACATATGCCTATTTTGCATACTTACAAGTTCTTGTTCATTTTCATATGAGCATCACATACTTAGTAGTTTTAGTAGGATTTTATTATGTTTCCCTTGTCTTTTACAAGTTTTTAGGTGTTATATACAACTATGGATAAAGCAAGGCAAAAGGCGACAAGAGAGGAAAATATGGAAGAGCTGCATGCACCAGACTCAGTCATTTGAGGAGTGGAAAACGTGACATTTTTTCATCATCTCAAAATAAATATCTAAGACCATGGTGTTGTAGCTCTCGTCCATACGAGTCCAACGAGCCCAAGATACTCAAATTGGAGTTCATGTGAGGAAATGACGGACAAAATACGAAAAGCATCTACAAGTTGAGCGACCATCGATACGGGCAGATCCGGCCTTACCGTCCACCTGTACCGCGGGACTAGACGCGTAGAAAAGACCTTTTTGGACGTGTTTCTCCACAGAATCCATCCATGTTTGTTCCTAGACCTTCCTTAGGTCATAGGCAACAGGGGAGGGGCTACTGGAGACCCCCTAGGCCTATATAAAGAGGGGAGGAGCCAAGAGAGAGAGATGCACTGATACGTCTCAAACATATCTATAATTTCTTATGTTCCATGCTAGTTATATGACAATACTCACATGTTTTATATACACTTTACATCATTTTGATGCATTTTCCGGTACTAACCTATTAACAAGATGCTGAAGCGCCAGTTCCTGTTTTCTGCTGTTTTTGGTTTCAGAAATCCTACACAGGAAATATTCTCGGAATTGGACGAAACAAAAGCCCACGGCCCTATTTTCCACGGAGGGTTCCAGAACATCGAAGGAGAGTCGGAGGCGGCCAGCAGGGCACCATACCTGGGCGCGGGCCCAGCCCTGGCCGCGCCACCAGGTGGGGAGGCCACCCCCTGGCTCCTCCGAGGCCGCCCTTCCGCCTATATATTCTCCTCGTCGCGAAAACCCTAATATATCCAGTCATATTCCACGAAGAGTTCCGTAGCCGCTGCCATCGCGAAGACACGTTTCGGGGGACAGAAGTCTCTGTTCCGGCACGCCGCCGGGACGGGGAATTGCCCCCGGAGTCATCTCCATCGACACCACCGCCATCTTCATCGCCGTTGTTGTCTCCCATGATGAGGAGGGAGTAGTTCTCCCCCGAGGCTGAGGGCTCTACCGGTAGCTATGTGGTTCATCTCTCTCTCCCATGGTGTGATCTTTATGTGATCATGATCTTTGTATCACTATTAATCTATGTGCTACTCTAGTGATGTTATTAAAGTAGTCTATTCCTCCTCCATGATGTAAAGAGGACAGTGTGTGCATCATGTAGTACTTGGCGTAGGCTATGATTGTAATCTCTTGTGGATTATGAAGTTAACTATTACTATGATAGTATTCATGTGATCTGTTCCCCCTTTCATAGCTATTGTTGACAGTGTGTATGCTATGTTAGTACTCGGTCTAAATTGCAACAGTATTTTGTTGGATTATGATTTGATGAGGATATCCCTATGAGTGGTGTTTGTCAAGTACTTGATGAACTTTTAGTGGAGCTTTTGTAGCCACTACGTGATGATTAGTGATTCCAATAGGAGAGTAATTCAAAGTAGCACAAGTAAAGAGAAGTTATCTAATTATTCAATTATGTGATCATTGTTGAGAGTGTCCACTAGTGAAAGTATGATCCCTAGGCCTTGTTTCTAAGCATTGAAACACCATTTCCAACAAGTTCTGCTACATGTTCGCTTGCTGCCATTTTTATTTCAGATTGCAATTACTACTTATAATCATCCATATTACTTGTATTTCACTATCTCTTCGCCAAACTAGTGCACCTATACATCTGACAAGTGTATTAGGTGTGTTGGGGACACAAGAGACTTCTTGTATCTTAATTGCAGGGTTGCTTGAGAGGGATATCTTTGACCTCTACCTCCCTGAGTTCGATAAACCTTGGGTGATCCACTTAAGCGAAACTTGCTGATGTTCTACAAACCTCTGCTCTTGGAGGCCCAACACTGTCTACAGGAATAGAAGCGTGCGTAGACATCAAGCTATTTTCTGGCGCCGTTGCTGGGGAGGTAAGGTAAAAGGTATTCACATCCTTCGACTACTAAGCTATTTCCTAGCACTGTTGCCGGTGTGTGAGTGCTCGAAGCTATTCCCTTTAGATTCTGCAATTATATCTTTTTGTTTCTTGTTTACACTAGTTAGGCATAATGGAAAACAACAAAAAAATTAGTGAGCTTTTTAATCTTTTTCCTGAGTTAAGACATGGATTGTTTGATGCGAAAACTAAAAAACCTATGGAACTTTATTTGCGTGCTAGTAGCAATGTTATTAGTATGAACGCAATTACTGCTAATGCTATGGAAAAGTCTAAGCTTGGGGAAGCTAGTTTATATAAAAATAATCTTTTTTGCTCCTCAGCTTTGGAAGAAATATTTTGCCCTGATAATGCTTTGTCTCCAATATGTGGTGATTCGATTGATGCTTGTGATATTCCAAATCCACCTACTGAAAGTATTCCCTTCAAGATACCTATGAAAATTGTTGAACTTGCTATGAACAATTGCTATTTTGGAGATGGGACTGTCCATTCTAGTGATCATTTACTCTTTATACATGAATTATGCGAGTTGTTCGAGAGTGCACGTATTTCAAAGGACCAAGTTAAGAGGAAGCTAATCTCTATATATCTGAAGGGCAGAGCTGCGGAATGGTATAAGATGCTGAAGAATGGTCGATCTATTGGTTGGGAGGAAATTGTACCTCTCTTTTATTCTAAATTTTATCCTCCTCATGAAGTGCATATTGATAGGAATTACATTTATAACATCTATCCTCGTGATGTGCTGGCGTGCAGTTGACGTGGGAGTTAGAAATCTCTGTGGTGTAACTTTTCTTCAGGTCCCCGGCAACGGCGCCAGAAAATATGCTTGATGGCGTGTAATACACACGTTCGTTGGGAACCCCAAGAGGAAGGTGTGATGCGCACAGCAGTAAGTTTTCCCTCAGTAAGAAACCAAGGTTTAATCGAACCAGTAGGAGTCAAGAAGCACGTTGTAGGTTGATGGCGGCGGGATGTAGTGCGGCGCAACACCAGGGATTCCAGCGCCAACGTGGAACCTGCACAACACAACCAAAGTACTTTGCCCCAACGAAACAGTGAGGTTGTCAATCTCACCGGCTTGCAGTAAAAAAGGATTAGATGTATAGTGTAGATGATGATTGTTTGCAGAAAACAGTAAAGAACAAGTATTGCAGTAGATTGTATTCAATGTAAAAGAATAGGACCGGGGTCCACAGTTCACTAGAGGTGTCTCTCCCATAAGATAAATAGCATGTTGGGTGAACAAATTACAGTCGGGCAATTGACAAATAGAGAGGGCATGACAATGCACATACATGATATGATAAGTATAGTGATATTTAATTGGGCATTACGACAAAGTACATAGACCGCTATCCAGCATGCATCTATGCCTAAAAAGTCCACCTTCAGGTTATCATCCGAACCCCTTCCAGTATTAAGTTGCAAACAACGAGACAATTGCATTAAGTATGGTGCGTAATGTAATCAATAACTACATCCTCGAACATAGCATCAATGTTTTATCCCTAGTGGCAACAAGCACATCCACAACCTTAGAACTTTCTCGTCACCGTCCCGCATTTAATGGAGGCATGAACCCACTATCGAGCATAAATACTCCCTCTTGGAGTTAAGAGTAAAAACTTGGCCGAGCCTCTACTAATAACGGAGAGCATGCAAGATCATAAACAACACTTAGGTAATAGATTGATAATCAACATAACATAGTATTCTCTATCCATCGGATCCCGACAAACACAACATATAGCATTACGGATAGATGATCTTGATCATGTTAGGCAGCTCACAAGATCCGACAATGAAGCACATAAGGAGAAGACGACCATCTAGCTACCGCTATGGACCCATAGTCCAGGGGTGAACTACTCACTCATCACTCCGGAGGCGACCATGGCGGTGAAGAGTCCTCCGGGAGATGATTCCCCTCTCCGGCAGGGTGCCGGAGGCGATCTCCTGAATCCCCCGAGATGGGATTGGCGGCGGCGGCGTCTCAGTAAGGTTTTCCGTATCGTGGCTCTCGGTACTGGGGGTTTCGCGATGGAGGCTCTAAGTAGGCGGAAGGGCGGAGTCGGGAGAGTCACGGGGGCCCCACACGCTAGGGCCGTGCGGGCCCCCCTGGGCCGCGCCGCCCTAGTGTGGCGGCTCCCCGTGGCCCCACCTCATCTTCTCTTCGGTCTTCTGGAAGCTTCGTGACAAAATAGGCCCCTGGGCGTTGATTTCGTCCAATTCCGAGAATATTTCCTTACTAGGATTTCTGAAACCAAAAACAGCAGAAAACAACAACAGGCTCTTCGGCATCTCGTTAATAGGTTAGTGCCGGAAAATGCATAAATATGACATAAAGCATGCATAAAACATGTGGATATCATCAATAATGTGGCATGGAACATAAGAAATTATCGATACGTCGGAGACGTATCAGCATCCCCAAGCTTAGTTCCTGCTCGTCCCGAGCAGGTAAACGATAACAAAGATAATTTCTGGAGTGACATGCCATCATAACCTTGATCATACTATTGTAAGCATATGTAATGAATGGAGCGATCAAAACAATGGTATTGACATGAGTAAACAAATGAATCATAAAGCAAAGACTTTTCATGAATAGTATTTTCAAGACAAGCATCAATAAGTCTTGCATAAGAGTTAACTCATAAAGCAATAAATCAAAGTAAAGGTATTGAAGCAACACAAAGGAAGATTGAGTTTCAGAGGTTGCTTTCAACTTATAACATGTATATCTCATGGATATTGTCAATGTAAAGTAATATAACAAGTGCAATATGCAAGTATGTAGGAATCAATGCACAGTTCACACAAGTGTTTGCTTCTTGAGGTGGAGAGAGATAGGTGAACCGACTCAACATAAAAGTAAAAGAAAGGCCCTTCGCAGAGGGAAGCATTGATTGCTATATTTGTGCTAGAGCTTTTATTTTGAAAACATGAAACAATTTTGTCAACGGTAGTAATAAAGCATATGTATCATGTAAATTATATCTTACAAGTTGCAAGCCTCATGCATAATATACTAATAGTGCCCGCACCTTGACCTAATTAGCTCGGATTACCAGGATTGTCATCGCAATACACATGTTTTAACCAAGTGTCACAAAGGGGTACCTCTATGCCGCCTGTACAAAGGTCTAAGGAGAAAGCTCGCACTTAAATTCTCGCTTTTGATTATTCTCAACTTAGACATCCATACCGGGACAACATAGACAACAGATAATGGACTCCTCTTTAATGCATAAGCATGTAGCAACAATTAATGTTCTCATGTGAGATTGAGGATATTTGTCCAAAACTGAAACTTCCACCATGATTCATGGCTTTAGTTAGCGGCCCAATGTTCTTCTCTAACATTATGCATGCTCTAACCATTAAATGAGTGGTAAATCTCCCTTACTTCAGACAAGACAGACATGCATAGCAACTCACATGATATTCAACAAAGAGTAGTTAATGGCGTCCCCAGGAACATGGTTATCGCACAACAAACAACTTAATAAGAGATAAAGTGCATAAGTACATATTCAATACCACAATAGTTTTTAAGCTATTTGTCCCATGAGCTATATATTGCAAAGGTAAAGAATGGAAATTTTAAAGGTAGCACTCAAGCAATTTACTTTGGAATGGCGGAGAAATACCATGTAGTAGGTAGGTATGGTGGACACAAATGGCATAGTAGTTGGCTCAAGGATTTTGGATGCACGAGAAGAATTCCCTCTCGATACAAGGTTTAGGCTAGCAAGGTTATTTGAAACAAACACAAGGATGAACCGGTGCAGCAAAACTCACATAAAAGACATATTGTAAACATTATAAGACTCTACACCGTCTTCCTTGTTGTTCAAAACTCAATACTAGAAATTATCTAGACTTTAGAGAGACCAATTATGCAAACCAAATTTTAGCAAGCTCTATGTATTTCTTCATTAATAGGTGCAAAGTATATGATGCAAGAGCTTAAACATGAGCACAACAATTGCCAAGTATCAAATTATTCAAGACATTTTAGAATTACTACATGTAGCATTTCCCGATTCCAACCATATAACAATTTAACGAAGAAGATTCAACCTTCGCCATGAATACTATGAGTAAAGCCTAAGGACATATTTGTCCATATGCAACAGCGGAGCGTGTCTCTCTCCCACACAATGAATGCTAGGATCCATTTTATTCAAACAAAAACAAAAACAAAAACAAACCGACGCTCCAAGAAAAGCACATAAGATGTGATGGAATAAAAATATAGTTTCAGGGAGGAACCTGATAATGTTGTCGATGAAGAAGGGGATGCCTTGGGCATCCCCAAGCTTAGACGCTTGAGTCTTCTTAAAATATGCAGAGGTGAACCACCGGGGCATCCCCAAGCTTAGAGCTTTCACTCTCCTTGATCATATTGTATCATCTCCCGCTCTTGATCCATGAAAACTTCCTCCACACCAAACTCGAAACAACTCATTAGAGGGTTAGTGCATAATAAAAATTTACATGTTCAGAGGTGACATAATCATTCTTAACACTTCTGGACATTGCACAAAGCTACTGGACATTAATGGAATAAAGAAATTCATCCAACATAGCAAAAGAGGCAATGCGAAATAAAAGGCAGAATCTGTCAAAACAGAACAGTTCGTAAAGACGAATTTTATTGAGGCACCAGACTTGCTCAAATGAAAATGCCCAAATTGAATGAAAGTTGCGTACATATCTGAGGATCACGCATTTAAATTGGCATATTTTTCTGAGCTACCTACAGAGAGGCAGGTCGAAATTCGTGACAGCAAAGAAATCTGTTTCTGCGCAGTAATCCAAATCTAGTATTGGCTTTACTATCAAAGACTTTACTCGGCACAACAATGCAATAAAATAAAGATAAGGAGAGGTTGCTACAGTAGTAACAACTTCCAAGACTCGACAAAACAGTAGCAAAATAAAAACATGGGTTATCTCCCAAGAAGTGCTTTCTTTATAGCCATTAAGATGGGCTCAAGTAAATTTAATGATGCACTCGCATAAGGATGAGAGTTGAAGCAAAGAGAGCATCAAAAAGCAAGTATGAAACAAATTTAAGCCTAACCCACTTCCTATGAAAAGGAATCTTGTAAATAAACAAGTCAATGAAGAACAAAGTGAATAGCATAGGAAGACAAAACAAGTGTAACTTCAAAAATTTCAGCATATAGAGAGGTGTTTTAGTAACATGAAAATTGCTACAACCATATTTTCCTCTCTCATAATAATTTCCAGTAGCATCATGAACAAACTCAACAATATAACTATCACATAAAGCATTCTTATCATGAGTCTCATGCATAAAATAATTACTACTCCCAACATAAGCATAGTCATTCTTATTAATTGTAGTGGGAGCAAATTCAACAAAGTAGCTATCATTATTATTCTCATCACCATAATCATCAAATGTAGGAGGCATAGTATAATCATAATAAACTTTATCCTCAATAGTAGGTGGCACCAAAATACCACTATCATCATAAATGGGAGGAAAAGTGTCATCAAAGTAAATTCTCTCCTCCATGCTTGGGGGACTAAAAATATCATGCTCATCAAAACCAGCTTCCCCAAGCTTAAATTCTTCCATAGATTAGCAATAATAGTGTTCAAAGAGTTCATGCTAATAACATTGCTACAACTATTTTGCAAACAAAGTTCCATGGGTTTTTTAATTTTCTCTTCAAACACCTCATGTCCTAACTCAAGATAAATACTATAAAGATCTCTAATATTTTTGTTGTTTTCCATTAAGCCTAACTAGTGAGATCACACAACTTAGTGTTCTCAGGAGTATTCATTTTAGCAGTAGTAAATAAAGCAAACTAAATAAAGTAAATGCAAGTAACTAATTTTTTTTGTGTTTTTGATATGGAGAACAAGACAGTAAATAAAGTAAAACTAGCAACTAATTTTTTTGTGTTTTGATTTAGTGCAGCAAACAAGAAAGTAAATAAAATAAAGCAAGAAAAAAACAAAGTAAAGAGTTGGATTGTGGAGACTCCCCTTGCAGCGTGTCTTGATCTCCCCGGCAACGGCGCCACAAAATATAGCTGCTGGCGTGCAGTTGACGTGGGAGTTAGAAATCTCTGTGGTGTAACTTTTCTTCAGGTCCCCGGCAACGGCGCCAGAAAATATGCTTGATGGCGTGTAATACACACGTTCGTTGGGAACCCCAAGAGGAAGGTGTGATGCGCACAGCAGTAAGTTTTCCCTCGCAAGAAACCAAGGTTTAATCGAACCGAGTAGGAGTCAAGAAGCACGTTGAAGGTTGATGGCGGCGGGATGTAGTGCGGCGCAACACCAGGGATTCCGGCGCCAACGTGGAACCTGCACAACACAACCAAAGTACTTTGCCCCAACGAAACAGTGAGGTTGTCAATCTCACCGGCTTGCTGTAACAAAGGATTAGATGTATAGTGTAGATGATGATTGTTTGCAGAAAACAGTAAAGAACAAGTATTGCAGTAGATTGTATTCAATGTAAAAGAATAGGACCGGGGTCCACAGTTCACTAGAGGTGTCTCTCCCATAAGATAAATAGCATGTTGGGTGAACAAATTACAGTCGGGCAATTGACAAATAGAGAGGGCATGACAATGCACATACATGATATGATAAGTATAGTGAGATTTAATTGGGCATTACGACAAAGTACATAGACCGCTATCCAAGCATGCATCTATGCCTAAAAAGTCCACCTTCAGAGTTATCATCCGAACCCCTTCCAGTATTAAGTTGCAAACAACGAGACAATTGCATTAAGTATGGTGCGTAATGTAATCAATAACTACATCCTCGGACATAGCATCAATGTTTTATCCCTAGTGGCAACAAGACATCCACAACCTTAGAACTTTCCGTCACTCGTCCCGCATTTAATGGAGGCATGAACCCACTATCGAGCATAAATACTCCCTCTTGGAGTTAAGAGTAAAAACTTGGCCGAGCCTCTACTAATAACGGAGAGCATGCAAGATCATAAACAACACTTAGGTAATAGATTGATAATCAACATAACATAGTATTCTCTATCCATCGGATCCCGACAAACACAACATATAGCATTACGGATAGATGATCTTGATCATGTTAGGCAGCTCACAAGATCCGACAATGAAGCACATAAGGAGAAGACGACCATCTAGCTACCGCTATGGACCCATAGTCCAGGGGTGAACTACTCACTCATCACTCCGGAGGCGACCATGGCGGTGAAGAGTCCTCCGGGAGATGATTCCCCTCTCCGGCAGGGTGCCGGAGGCGATCTCCTGAATCCCCGAGATGGGATTGGCGGCGGCAGCGTCTCAGTAAGGTTTTCCGTATCGTGGCTCTCGGTACTGGGGGTTTCGCGACGGAGGCTTTAAGTAGGCGGAAGGGCGGAGTCGGGAGAGTCACGGGGGCCCCACACGCTAGGGCTGTGCGGGCCCCCCCCCTAGGCCGCGCCGCCCTAGTGTGGCGGCGCCCCGTGGCCCCACTTCGTCTTCTCTTCGGTCTTCTGGAAGCTTCGTGGCAAAATAGGCCCCTGGGCGTTGATTTCGTCCAATTCCGAGAATATTTCCTTACTAGGATTTCGAAACCAAAAACAGCAGAAAACAAAGAATCGGCTCTTCGACATCTCGTTAATAGGTTAGTGCCGGAAAATGCATAAATATGACATAAAGCATGCATAAAACATGTAGATATCATCAATAATGTGGCATGGAACATAAGAAATTATCGATACGTCGGAGACGTATCATGATGGAGAGAGTATTTCCCAAGCATGGGGGAGATTGAAGTCACTAATGCTCAAATGTCCCATTCTTGAGCTCCCCCGTAATGTTATTATTAATAATTTTTATGCATGGCTTTCAGGACACCACAAGGACTATCTAGATGCCTGTTTGGAGGGATCTTTCACAAGCAAGGAGGTTGAAGCTAGATTGGATCTTCTTGAAAGAATTCAAAGCAATACAAAAGATTGGGAGAATGACAAAGGTAAAGAATCAGGTATAAACTACGAGTGTGATTGCATTGAGTCTTTCGCTCAAACTGCTGATTTTCAAGAGCTTAGTGCAAAATATGGTCTTGATCCTCAAATTATGGTCGATTGTTATACAGCCTTTGCTTCTCATATAAATGTTCCTAAAGAAAATTGGTACATGTATCATGAACCTTTTAAAGACACTTGCATGGAAAATGAAATTGTTGTTAATGATTGCAATAAACATGCCCAAACTTCTGAAAATGCTATTTCCTATAAGCATGTTAATTTTTGTGGAATTCATAGACCTTGTGAAAAGAATAAAATTGAAGAAGAATATTGTATCCATCACAGGAATGAAAAAACTAGAAAGTGGTCTAGGGCTCTAGATTATCTTGGTGGAAAAGTTTGTGCCCTCTATCCTTTTATTTGTGAACTTTGCCATAGAGTGGGTCATTTTAATTTTCAATGCTCCTCCAATGATAATTCGAACCTCATGAGTGCTGCAAATTTGTATTGTGATGATGAAATCACTCCTAATCAGCATGATGAACTTACTTTATTTTTGGAGTGTGAAGAGTTATTGAGAAAAACTTCTTTGGTGGATATGAGTGCTCTTGATATTAATAGTGTCCTGCATGGGTGTCTTTCTTATTACATTGATAATTGCCACACAAATACTTACATACAAAATATTATAGAAGATGACACTTTGCCAAAATATGATAGGACCGCTCTGTGTTTTGAACTTATTAATGAAAAGGAGAAATCCTCCCAAGTTTCTTCTATTGTTTCTGGAAATAAATCAGGTTATGTGGAGAAGCCTCCCTTCAAGCCTCTTCCTCCTAAAGAAGGGAACAAGGAGAAGGAAAAGAAGAAGAAGAAGAAGGGAACGAAGAAGAAGAAGAGGGGGAATAAAAAGAAAGAGGTAACGGCATATCCCCGCGTGTATGAGATACGATAGGTAACCGTAAGTATGTTGCTCCTAATGATTATTATGATAATGAATCTGAGTACAATGATCTTCCTATGCCCTTTACCTATATTAGTGATCATGATTTGGAAGAGCACACTACTTTTGATATTGAAGATCTCTGGGACACTAATTCTGAAAATGATGATGTTAATAATTGCCATAGTATTAGTACTATCCATGTTTCTTTCCATAATGATATAGAAAGTTCTAAGCTTGGGGACGCTGGTTTTGATGAGCATGATATTTTAGTCCCGCAAGCATGGAGGAGAAAATTTACTTTGGTGATACTTTACCTCCTATATATGATGATTACAATGATGACTATCATATTTTCGGTCCACCTACTATTGAGGAGAGATTAATTATGATTACAATATGCCTCCTATATATGATGATTATGGTGATGAGAATAATAATGATAGCTATTTTATTGAATTTGCTCCCACTACAATTAATATTAATGACTATACTTATGTGGAGAGTAATAATTTTATGCATGTAGCTCATGATAAGAATGTTTCATGTGATAGTTATATTGTTGAGTTTGTTCATGATGCTACTGAAAGTTATTATGAGAGAGGGAAACATGGTTATATGCATCTTAATAATATTAAGTTTCCCCTCTTTATGTTGGGAATCTTGAAGTTGCGCTTGTGTTGCCTTTCTATGCTTATTGCATTATGCTTACATGACTTGTTTATTTACAAGATACCTTTCATAGGAAGTGGGTTAGACTTAAAAGTGTTTCTTATTTGCTTATGATGCTCTCTTTTGCTTCAACTCTTATTTCTTGCGAGAGCATTATTAAAATTACTGAGCCCATCTTAATGGCTATAAAGAAACCACTTCTTGGGAGATAACCCATGTTTTTATTTTGCTACTGTTTTGTTGTGTCTTGGAAGTTGTTACTACTGTAGCAACCTCTCCTTATCATGTTTATTTCATTCTTGTGCCAAGTAAAGTCTTTGATGGAAGGTTGATACTAGTTTTGGATTTCTGCGCAGAAACAGATTTTTAGCTGTCACGAATTTGAGTAGATCTCTCTGTAGGAGAACCTAAAAATTATGCAAAAATTCATGCGTGATCCTCAGATACGTACGCAACTTTCATTCAATTTGAGCTTCTTCATCTGAGCATGTTAAGTGCGTCGAAAAAATTCGTCTTTACGAACTGTTCTGTTTTGACAGATTCTGCCTTTTATTTTACATTGCCTCTTTTACTGTGTTTGAGTGGATTTCTTTGCTCCATTAAATTTCAGTAGCCTTGAGTAATGTCCAGAAGTGTTGGGAATGATTGTGTCCTCTCTGAACATGTGAATTTTTGATTATGCACTAACCCTCTAATGAGATTGTTTTGAGTCTGGTGTGAAGGAAGTTTTCAAGGATCAAGAGAGGAGGATGATATAATATGATCAAGAAGAGTGAAAAGTCTAAGCTTGGGGATGCCCCCGTGGTTTATCCCTGCATATTTCAAGAAGACTCAAGCATCTAAGCTTGGGGATGCCCAAGGAATTCCCTTCTTCATCAACAACTTATCAGGTCACCTCTAGTGAAACCATATTTTTATTCCGTCACATCTTATGTGCTTTACTTGGAGCGTCTGTGTGCTTTTATTTTTGTTTTCGTTTGAATAAACTCGGATCCTAGCATTCCTTGTGTGGGAGAAAGACACGCTCCGCTTTTTCATATGAACACTAGTGTTCTTAGCTTTACTTTTAATGTTCATGGCGGAAGTTGAAAGCCGCTTCATTTATTGCTATTTGGTTGGAAACAGAAAATACTTCATGTGGTAATTGGTATATTATCTTGAATAATTTGATACTTGGAAATTGTTTTGAGCTCTCAAGTAGATCATGTTTAAGCTCTTGCATCATGTAGTTTAAACTTATTAATGGAGAACTACCGTAGAGCTTGACTGAAATTTGGTTTGCATGATTGGTCTCTCTAAGGTCTAGATATTTTCTGGTAAAAGTGTTTGAGCAACAAGGAAGACAGTGTAGAGTCTTATAATACTTGCAATATGTTCTTATGTAAGTTTTGCTGTACCGGTTCATACTTGTGTTTGCTTCAAACAACCTTGCTAGCCAAAGCCTTGTATTGAGAGGGAATGCTTCTCGTGCATCCAAAACCTTGAGCCAAAACTTATGCCATTTGTGTCCACCATATCTACCTACTATGTGGTATTTTTCTGCGATTCCAAAGTAAATTGCTTGCGTGCTACCTTTAAAAAATTCATTCCTTGTCTTTGCAATACATAGCTCATGGGAAAGTAGCGTAAAAACTATTGTGGTAAAGAATATGTCGCTTATGTATCTTAGTTCTTATAAGTTGCTTGTTGAGCGGTAACCATGTTATCTGGGGACGCCATCAACCTGTTACACCTTTGTTGAATATCATGTGAGTTGCTATGCATGTTCGTCTTGTCTGAAGTAAGGGAGATTTGCCATGAGTTAAATGGTTTGAGTATGCGTATTGTTAGAGAAGAACATTGGGCCGCCAACCAAAGCCACGTATCATGGTGGAAGTTTCAGCTTGGACATTAATCCTCAAATCTCTTATGAGAATATTATCTGTTGTTGAATGCTTAAAGCATTAAAGAGGAGTGCATTGATTCTTACATACTTGCTTATTTGCACCTATTATATTACTTTGTGTTGACAATTATCCAAGAGATATACATGTTGAAAGTTGAAAGCAACTGCTGAAACTTAAATCTTCCTTTGTGTTGCTTCAAAACCTTCTATTAAGAATCTATTGCTTTATGAGTTAACACTTATGCAAGACTTATTGATGCTTGTCTTGAAAGTACTATTCATGAAAAGTCTTTGCTATATGATTCAGTTGTTTAGTCATTATCTATTTGTTAACAAACTATAGACCATTGCTTTGAATCACTTCATTCATCTCATATGCTTTACAATAGTATTGATCAAGATTATGATAGTAGTATGTCACTTCAGAAATTATCCTTGTTATCGTTTACCTACTCGAGGGCGAGTAGGAACTAAGATTGGGGATGCTTGATACGTCTCAAACGTATCTATAATTTCTTATGTTCCATGCTAGTTATATGACAATACTCACATGTTTTATATACACTTTACATCATTTTGATGAATTTTCCGGTACTAACCTATTAACAAGATGCCGAAGCGTCAGTTCCTGTTTTCTGCTGTTTTTGGTTTCAGAAATCCTACACATGAAATATTCTCGGAATTGGACGAAACAAAAGCCCACTGCCCTATTTGCCACTGAGGGTTCCAGAACATCGAAGGAGAGTCGGAGGCGGCCAGCAGGGGCCCCAAACCATACATGGGCGCGGGCCTAGCCCTGGCCGCGCCACCAGGTGGGGAGGCCACCCCCTGGCTCCTCCGAGGCCGCCCTTCTGCCTATATATTCTCCTCGTCGCGAAAACCCTAATATATCCAGTCATATTCCACGAAGAGTTCCGTAGCCGCCACCATCGCGAAGACAAGTTTCGGGGGACTGAAGTCTCTGTTCCGGCACGCCGCCGGGACGGGGAATTGCCCCCGGAGTCATCTCCACGACACCACCGCCATCTTCATCGCTGTTGCTGTCTCCCATGATGAGGAGGGAGTAGTTCTCCCCCGAGGCTGAGGGCTCTACCGGTAGCTATGTGGTTCATCTCTCTCTCCCATGGTGTGATCTTTATGTGATCATGATCTTTGTATCACTATTAATCTATGTGCTACTCTAGTGATGTTATTAAAGTAGTCTATTCCTCCTCCATGATGTAAAGAGGACAGTGTGTGCATCATGTAGTACTTGGCGTAGGCTATGATTGTAATCTCTTGTGGATTATGAAGTTAACTATTACTATGATAGTATTGATGTGATCTATTCCCCCTTTCATAGCTATTGTTGATAGTGTGTATGCTATGTTAGTACTCGGTCTAAATTGCAACGGTATTATCTTGGATTATGATTTGATGAGGATATCCCTATGAGTGGTGTTTGTCAAGTACTTGATGAACTTTGAGTGGAGCATTTGTAGCCACTACGTGATGATTAGTGATTCCAATAGGAGAGTAATTCAGAGTAGCACAAGTGAAGAGAAGTTATCTAATTATTCAATTATGTGATCATTGTTGAGACTGTCCACTAGTGAAAGTATGATCCCTAGGCCTTGTTTCTAAGCATTGAAACACCGTTTCCAACAAGTTCTGCTACATGTTCGCTTGCTGTCATTTTTATTTCAGATTGCAATTACTACTTATAATCATCCATATTACTTGTATTTCACTATCTCTTCGCCGAACTAGTGCACCTATACATCTGACAATTGTATTAGGTGTGTTGGGGACACAAGAGACTTCTTGTATCTTAATTCCAGGGTTGCTTGAGAGGGATATCTTTGACCTCTACCTCCCTGAGTTCAATAAACCTTGGGTGATCCACTTAAGGGAAACTTGCTGCTGTTCTACAAACCTCTGCTCTTGGAGGCCCAACACTGTCTACATGAATAGAAGCGTGCGTAGACATCAGGCACCTATCATCCACACCCTAGGGGCGGAGCCCTGCTACCGCCTCCTTCTCCATAGCCGCCACCTCCATAGCATCCGCACACCTCCAAGATCAAGATCTCCTCCAACACCTCCATAAGATCCAAGCAAGAGAAGGAGAAGGAGACGTCCCCATCATCACTGAGTGCATCGTTCATCGTCATCATCTCCAACAACGTCTCCACCTCTCTTCCCCTTGTTTTAGATTGTGTATTTGTAAGATTGAACATGATGATCTCCATGAATTACTATGTGTATTTCTATTCATCTATGTTTGAGTAATTGATTCGGTTCTAGGTTGAGGTATGATCTAGTATGCAATATTAGACTTTGTGGCTTTATCTATTATATTACTCTCTCCTCTAGTGACAAAGAGAAGATAGATGAGTTCATGTGATCCTTTGGACCGGAGTGTATTATTGACTTGCGTAGTGACAATGCGAGGTTCTAAGTAGTATATGCTTTGTGACAAACCGGTAACCATAGTGGATCATTTATTTATCTAAAGTATTATCTTGTGTAATTCCAATGGATGGCTACATAGTTGCCCCTCTAGTACTAGTGAGACCGAAATCCTAGACACCGTCTTTTATTCTATTCCATCCTACAAGTACAAACCCTCTCATTACTTTCAGTTTTTGTTTACTTTGTTCTTAGTTACTTTAAACCTCTCTTAACTCATTGCCATTTTAGTAGCTTATAGAATAGGCTATTTTCAAACCACGGTTTGGGTGCGAAAGTGGCTGCGCTGTGACAACGCAGTTGCGGGGTTGTATGATTGCCATTTGCAAAGCTCCTTTGGGACGAACTTTCTAATAAATAGTTGTTGCTACAAGTACTACAATAACCCTATTGTTGGATGCAGGAACCCAGTCATCAGTAAGTATGCATACATGTTAGGGAAAAGCAATGGGTCGCTAACGGAAGCCATGCCTAATCATGGTGGAAGTTTTAGCAAAGAGCGTCCTCAGTAGGAAGACTGAAAAAAGTGAGAAACAAAAGAAAACAAAAAAAAGTTAGTTAAGAGAGAGAGTAGAAAGAGAAAAGGAAAGAAAAAGAGTTAGAGAAAAAAGTGAGAGAGAGAGTTAGAGAGGATGCTCACCATCTGTTGTTCATGTTGTCTCGATATGGATGGCCTATAGTAGAGATATCTATCTCCTTTGGTCCTTTGTACAGACGGCATGAAGGTACCCCATTGTGATACTTGGTAAAAACATGTATGTTGAAAGGTTTTGATTACCCGGAGCTGAGTAACAAAAGTAGTAATCCTTAGCAACCAGGAAAATGAGACAACATTTACTCATAAGAGGTCAAACACATGACTCATAGATATCTCCACACAGAGATATGCATTGTACCCCATCCTTATTATTATTGTTGACATGAATTGCATACCTCAAAACCTTGTTTTATTCACTCTACTTTTTATTTTGTTGGAGGACTAGCACATATGTTCCCTACTTACTTTCTTGTGTTCAAGAGTCAAAAGTATCCGAATCAAAAGAGAGGACAAAGAGTCTTCCAAACAATTCTATATGATTCTCGTAAGCATGCTTTATGGTTCATATTACTTATCATTCATGTTTCTTACATGTTATTTACTATTATGCATGCTTTGTAGAATGTAAGAGTTATCACTTTATAATTTCATCTTACTTATTGTCATTGTTTATTGAATGAACCTTGTGATACTTTGCATGCTTATTTAGAAGCTATATAATAAACTCCAAAGTTCATGTTAGTTTTCTTACCTTTATGCTCGGGGACGAGCATAGGTTAAGCTTGGGGATGTTGATGCATGTAAAATGCATACATGAACTTTGTCCTCTATCATATTGAATTCTCACATATTTGCAATATATATGATGATAATCCCATGTTTTACATTGATTTATGGGGATTTACCAATGATCCCCTTTATTTGGTTTATAACTCTGCAGAACAGGAATTCCTTGTTTTGTGTATTTTTCACTTTCAGAGGCCTATACGGAGTCAAATTGAGCTAGGATTTCTAGAGCATCATTTTTTCATAGGGAGAAGCACCCTAGGACCCGGAAACACACCTGGAAGGGCCTGCAACCCAAAAGAGCTCAGGTGGCGCGCCCTACAAGTCTAGGTGCGCCACCTGCCCTCTTTCAGTCGTCGATCGTCCAAATCGCATGGTATTTTCACCCACCGGCGTATTTTAACCTAAAAATCACTATATATAACACCCCAAAGAGTTATCGGGAGGAGAGCGCCGCAGAAGACAGAAACACGAAAACAAAGGTTGCAAGAGGGAGTAGTACACCTCTAGACTACGGATTTGTGGCAGTAGCTTGATCTATTTCTCTCATGTTCTTCATATTTCTTAGTGCCATATGAGTTGCCCAACATGATTATGGCCATATTTGTAATACCTATGTAGTGGATCCTTATTCTATGATATTGTGTCATATTATGTGCAAGATGTATTGATAGATGCATATTATGTACCATGTTCTTATGTATTGGTTCTAATCCAAATATTATGCAAGAGTGTGTGTGGGGTGATGTGTGTATTAGATGGTGTAGCATGGTTTTAGTGATTGAATAGTGACAAGAAATTCATGATCTATTATGGTTTTGCCTTTTTTTTGCTACCTCACTAGGGATAAAGTGAATGCATGAGCTATGTTCATCACGTGAAAAAAGTGATGATCTTGTTTGTTCAAGGTAGCATATTTAATATTCAAACATTATGTAAAAGTACTTATGGATAAGCTCTGTTAATTCTTAATACAAGATTGCATGGAGTTTTCCCTTTCTTGTGGAGTATAAGAGAGATGTGTTGCATCATCTCTATGTTAGGATGTGATGCCCATATGAATGCGTATCTTTGATATGTTATTATTTTGCTCTTCATATCTCATTGATGAATTGTTATTGTCCACTACAACTTAAAAGAGAGAATAGGAAATTGTTGCACCATCTCATTGATGTGTATCTTTCAGAAAATACAAAAATATTTACTTATCTTATTTGCATCCAAAACTCCAAAAAAATCAAAAAACTATTTTTTAGTTAGTTACTTTATTTTGTCTAGTTTTACTTATTTTATTACTACTTGTGTTTTATTTACTTACATGAAACCTTGTGCTTGACAACCACACGGTGGAGTTGGGGACACAATACTTTATTTTACTTTGCAGGATTGCTAGAAGAAGAGAGGGAGAGATACCTCTTTGCGTAGTTCCCTGAGAGTTCGATATAACTCTTGAGTCACCCTTATGGGGAAAATTGCTTCCTAGACTACACACTCTGCACTTGGAGTCCCAACGTATCAAGACCCTTTTGCTGGTGCTGTCAAGATCCATCAAATCTTAGCAGAAAAGCTGCATGGCTTCCATGGAGATCTCGGCTGATGATGATGTAGTGATGTTGGCTCCTCGCTACCCCGTGGATGATTTCACAGAGAGCGAAAATTATGAGCTGCATGTGAAAGTTGTGAACATATCCATGAAGATGGCGGTCGGCTTTGCCTTACCTTCTAGATCTAGACCAACTTACCATTCCTCTCCGATTCTGGCTATGTTGTTGTTGTGGATGAAGTTGTGAAGGGATTTGAGTAGCTGAAGCTTGACTTCCCTGTAGGTGAAGGGGATCCGAATGAACTGGGAGAAGCTAGTAAAGGCAGTGTTTTATGGCAAAAGTAAAACACAGTGCTTCCAATTGGAAGCAAATGCCACCGACTACTCAGGGTATGAAACCAGCTCAATCTCTGCCGCCTCCGCCGTCTTCGGCGCGTCAGCAGACTCCGCCGCCTCAGCAAACTTGGTCCTCCGCCGCTTCGGCAAAAGTGGAAGAGCATTGCCGCTCCGACGGCTAGTACTACATCTATGAAGAAATCCTCAGTTGCGAAGAAGGCTCCTGAAAAGTTACCATACGGGAGGACTGATGAGGAAAACAAAATTATTGTGGCTGCCGATGTGAAACGCCAGCTTGCACCGAAATGGCCCTCGCCAATGCTGTATATAGCACCGAAAGCAATGAAGCACTTTGTGAACCTACTTGAGTGACCAAAGGCAGTAGATTTGCCAGATGACTATGACCGCTCTATTATACAATCACATAATGTGAATGTGGAGCAGTTGAGAAGTGGTAGTGCTAGCGGGAAAACAATTGCCCAGCTCGGAGAACAGAAAAATCAATAGTTACCCCCCCCCCCCCCCTCAACGTGTTCTCCTATGATGATCCGGATACGACACAACTAGTCGCACAAACGGATAGAAATCTTGGTACGACTGTTAATTACACAGGCAACAAAGACTTTCCCATGGCTGAACTATCATACAAATACCAGTACGGGAAGCCTCCCCTCAAAGCTGAGTAGTTCCAGCATCTACAAATACAAATGCGAAGATTGCATGACCGGTACATGAAAGCATGGATAGAAGGGAACATCATGCTTATCGCAGTAGTTAGAGATGGGCATTACCTCCGTGGAAACGACGAGATACACATTGCGTATGAATAATTTTTTCAGTTATTTAACCGAGACACCATCGACAAATCTCTCGTCAGTTACTATTGTATGTAAGTGATTTATTTCTGTAATTAAGTCTCTAGCTCATCTCATTTATTTCATGAATAATTGTCCTCTCCATATTCTTTTGTATGCTATTATGCACAATGAAGATGCTCGAATGCAAAAGAAGACAAATCTATGACCTTCGGTTCATTGACCCAAATATCGTTCATGAAGTTATGGTACAGAAACACGCCAAGGACACAAAGGATTACTTGCTAAAGTTTTTAAGAAAACAAGAAAACAAAATGTAAATACTATTTCCGTACAACTTCAAGTGAGTGTTACTGTCTTGTACACATTCGATTCCGCTTACTCGATGTTAAGTGTAATCCTCTGAGTTATGCGTGCGCGGATTCCACTTTATTATGCTAGTCATTCAGCTTGACAAAGGAATAGTACTTGTCATGGACTCCGAGCTATGGGCGGACCTGATTGGAATGTACCGCAGTTAATTTCAATCATTATCACCCTATATCGGCATCTTCCATTCACTTGCTGATATCAAGTAACTAATAACTCCTTTATTGATTATTTATTTGTCGCATAAGGTTTGTAAACGGTTCATGAAGGCTGCTAGGGGTGAATGGAAACAGGAGCTTACATTTTGAGATTATGTTGTAAGTAGTACTATAGTTAGGTCCGCATCTCTTTGGTTCTTGTTTCAATACTATTATCATGTTTGATAATTATTTTGATAGAACTCTATTCTCGTAAAGTGTTTGACGTAGGAAGACGAGAATAATTTATGTGGATACTACGTTTGCGATTTCATTTGCCAGATGACCTGTCGTCGTGGGGGGGGGGGGGATTCTACAGGGCCTTCATGTACGTAAACAATATTCACAATCTTATTTTATTACCATAAATTATGTTAAGTTTCATATATATTGATCCCCTTCTTTAAATTAGATCGAATGTCCGCGGGATGGTCTCCTATCAAAGATCGCGTACGAGCAATTCAAGAGAAATTAACGAGATTCTTACTTAGGGAGGTCATAGCTCCAAATGAAGAATAGATCGAAACTTTGTACTTAGACAATAGGGATCGTAAGAGGACTTATATTATATATGCATGCATGAACGTGCAATTTATTCATGACGATGTCTATATTCATGAAGATGTTGTGTAATGGAAAACACAAAACAATAAACCTCTGCCGCGACAGAGGAACGACCATTTTCTCTGCGGCGACAGAGAAACGGCCTTTTTCTCTGCCGTGGCAGAGAAAATGGCTGTATCCCAGCGCTTGACGTACGCATGGAGAACTTTAGTCTCATTTGGTGTTACCAACCGGGACTGAAGCCCCCCACCACCCGTAGCGCTCGAGCACAGCCACGTGGAGGCCCGTTTGTCCCGGTTCACAACACAACCAGGACTAAAGGGTGAGCTCTTTAGTCCCGATTGCGCAATTTCGGTTGCGCAACCTAGACGAAAGGCCGTTACCGGCCAGGACGGAAGCCCTGTTTTCTACCAGTGAATTACATTTGCAATTATGATCTAGTACCAAAGTCTTACATTATTTTAAAAACTTTGTACCTAGCAATATCATTGAGTTGAAAAACATAGAAAACAAATCACTACAGGAATCGCCCGAGACGCCGACGACCGGCTGCCCTCGGCGTAGGCTACGCCGATGGCAGCCCTCGGCGTATGGCCTCGGCGTCCAGGTCCCTCGGCATAGGTAGGCTCGCCGTCAGCGTACGGCTGGCCCTCGGCGTACGTCACCTACGCCGACGGCCAGGTGAGCCCCTCGGCGTCTCTGCCCTCGGCCTGTCCTGGCGGCGCATCGTCACCGTTAACGGCGCATCGGCAGACGCCGACGGCCTGCCCTCGGCGTACGGAAGCGGCCTGGCGACGAACGGGGCGACGTGGCGCGACGTGGTGCAGCCAGCTGGGCGCCTACGCCGAGGGCAACCCCCTCGGCATAGAGGCAGCGGCCCGGCGACGAACGGGCGACGTGGCGCGAGCTGGTGCGTGCAAGGTGGGCATCGACGCCGAGGGCTACCCCCTCGGCATAGAGCCGTGCATGCAATGGCCACGTGGCGGCCATCCAGACGCAGGCCTACGCCGACGGCATTGCCGTCGGCATAGACCTGACCATATGGTCCATGTCAGTGTCTATGCCGACGGCAATGCCGTCGGCGTAGGCCTTGCACAATTTTTTTTTCTTTTTCCAGTTCCTTTTCTTGTTCCCTGTTGCAATTCAAATTCAATTCAGCAGGTCCAGTTCATCCAAATTCATCCAAAATCAACCAAATTCGTCATAATTCACATAAATATCATATAATCCACATAATACCATACATGGTGCACATAATAGCATACAAGCGGAGAGCGGAGAGTGCCATGTCATCCAAATACATAGTAGTAGCAAGCAAACCCTAGTTCTAAGCTGACTAGCGGAGGAAGGAACCGGGCGGGGTGTGTCCGCCCACATCGTTGGCGAAACGAGCAGCCCGGGGTTGCGCTCCGGTAGAAGCTGCAGAAGAACCACCTGGAGAAGGACCGGTGTTACGCCCAGGAGAAGTCGACGGAGAGGCACCGGGAGTAGTCCCAGGAGTAGTCGACGGAGAGGGACCAGCAGAACGCCCAGGAGACCGACCACCTTCATGAACCGGTGTGACCTCGCACCCACCCGGCGATGCCTGGTTCCCGGACCATCCCGTTCCCTACATGTTCCCTACATGTTAGCAACTTGCGAGGCAAAGAAAAGTGGTAACTACCGGTTTGGCAAAGAACTTACCTCCGGTGTGGATCCGTAGTAAGTCGCAGCGAAAGCTGCCCTCGATGGCATGATAGGCATGTCCCCCGCCACGGTAACTCGAGCCGGTGGCGGTGTACCGATAGACATAGAGATCATCATTTCCTGCAAGATAGGTTACAAGTTAGGCTTTGCGTAAATAAAGCATCAAACCGAGACTTGTCATCTACTTGCGCGAGAAGAAAGATTCGTACTTACTCCTATATACGCCATGTAGGCCGTATTCTCGCCTATTCCACCGCGCAGCGGCCTGCTGATACGCTTCATTACAGGCTTCGAAGGCCGCCTCAAACTCAGGCTACAATTTCAGAAACAATGAATCTGGTCAACACTTAGCCATGTAGGAAGGAAAACCGGAAAGAGGATGAAAATGAGGAAAACTTACATCGTAGGCGGGTGGACGAGCAGGCCGTGGACGAGGCTGGGGGCTGTCGGCGGTGAGGGTATGCTTGAGACGCGTGTAGCTTGTGGCTGGGGTAGGCTTGACCGCCTTATTCGAAAGGGGAAACGGCCATGCGGACGCCCGTGCCCCGACAGGACCAACGACTCCTCGTCGACCGGAATGCTCAAGGGGTCATCCACCTCGGGGTGACGAGACTTGACCATGTCGCAAGTAGTCCTCCTTGGCGGCCTTGGCATTGCCGTAGTACCGTGGCCGAGGCAATGCGGGATTGGGCTTCTTCTTCGTCCGCATCATGTCATATATCTGGGCATCATGAAGCACCACCCCAGGTGCTGCCTCGGCCACCTGCATCGCGAAAAGAAAAGTTATGCGTACCACAAATGTAACATGACGGGAAATGAAAGAAGGTCGTTCCATGTATATACATACCTTTTTCCCCTTGTAGTGGGTGTAGTCGCGGTTTCCCGCGCAGTGTGTGCCACCGGTGCCTCGGTTCTCCATGTTACGCCTCGACACGGCTGCAAACTCCTCGTCCTGCCTGAGCCACCTCGCCGTAATCAGCTCCTCCCATGCCTCCCTATGCTGCTCGGCCACTCCGGACAAACCTGAAAACGCAATACTCAACTCAAGATAATTCAATGAAAACTTAGCAGCAATGTAGAATCTCATTGACATTTTACTCACCGACATGTACTCCTCAATGGTCATTGCCCATTCCTCCGTAGGCTGGTTACCAACATAGTACTCCTTCTTGACCCTCTTACCCTTGTTAGCCCGTAAGGCACTAGCGCAGTGACCTTTTGGTTGTACCACCGCTGCGGTGTCAACCTCTCGCAAGCGCCACGCAAAGTGAGACGCGCCTGCGTGTCATGCTCCGGGTCCACACGATAGAAGCACTTCAATCATGCATAAATCAGTTGTGAAAGTCATGAGTTAGCACATTAGGGTCATCAACTATGAACGGTGCTCGAGAAATATATGCCTTACCCGTAACTTGGTGGTCACAGCCTCAGCAGCTGTCGCGAAGCCTACGGCGAGGGCATCCTCATAGTCCGCCCAAGTAGTGGCTAGCTTCGTCGGGCCACCGGGGACCGTGCTAAGGGGAGTGTATCTGCCGGGCCAAAACTTCTTAATCGTAGCCCCAAGCAAGCCGTTAGGCATGCGGGGGGGGGGGCTTGGCCTCCCATGTCCAGCTTGCCGCAAATAAATCACACATTAGTACACATGCCAAATTGTTTATTATGCCCAAGATGAAAATACATGTTCGAAATTTCTGAAGTAGTACACTTACTCATCGCTCGAAGGAATGATAAGGGCCTTGTCATCATGGGTCTTCGGCTCCTTCCTCGCATCGGGGACTCTAGCTTCTCCACGAATCTTCAAGGGCTTCAGCGCACCCCCACCCTCCATCACCTCCAACTCAGCCCTAGAGTCTGACTCGTGTGTAGACTCCGTCTCCATCTTCACCTCCCCACTAGACGGACCCTCTAGGAACAACTCAGGAGCCACGTCGCCAGAAGCGGAGGGTGGCTCATCAAAGTCCATGTGTACCCCGCCGCCACCTCGTCCTCCTCGTCCTCGTCCTCCACCTCGTCCTCGTCCTCCATCGGTACCATCGTCGTAACGCGGATTGGGCACCGGGGCTCGATCACTCCGTCTAGTGGGTCTAGGAATATTCCTCTTCACCTGCGCCAGCGTCTTAAGCAAGCTCTCGGAGTCTGCCTTGCCGCTGCTCATATTGTTTAGTCACCTGCATTGAGAAGAATAAAACAGTTAAGCACAAATACATATTATATGAAGATACTAAGAATAAAAGGCACAATGCAATTAAGAAGCATGTTGACATAATAAAATGAAGATAGTAAGAATAAAAGGCACAATGCAATTAAGAAGCATGTTGACATAATAAAATGTAGATACTAAGAATAAAAGGCACAATGCAATTAAGAAGCATGTTGACAAATAAATACTAAGAATAAAAGACCCTCACCAGCCATCATCGCTCTCATGGTCACTCTCATACTCCGTCTCTTTCTCTTTCTCTTTCTCTTTCTCTGGATCACTATCACTATCACTATCTTGTGAGTACAAAGTTGAAGGGTCGACGGGTGGAGGCTCATCATAATTGTCATTCGCCTCAAGTAACTTCTCAAGCATAGATATGTCCTTTAGATCCACCACTGACTCACCACGAGTTTCTGCATCGTTCCCGAGGTCCTCTTGAACAAACGGTTCTAAAATATATTCCCCGAAGTCCTGTTCCTCTTGATAGAAAATCCCCTCGTATGTCACGGGTCAATGTTGTTGTAATCATCCTCAGAGGTCGGTAGGTTACCATGTGGCGATACCTGGAAGACGACTTCCCAACCCTTGAGTTCCGCTTTCTGGCATGGGTAGGGCAAATAATAAACTTGCTTGGCTTGGTGAGCCACAACAAAGACATCGGCACCGCTATAGGTGGTTGAAGGCTTAACTTCAACTAACCCAATGGACTTATCACTTCTCTGTCCACCTATTGGGTCGAACCAATGACACTTGAACACGACGATATTGAGTTGCACGTTCGTACGATTGAATGTCAACTCGTATACACTTTGTAACCTTCCGTAGTAATCAAAGTTGTTGGCTCCTTTGGTGAAGACCCCAGTATTTATCGTTTTGGGATTCGCCCGGCCCTTCTGGTGCGTCTCCGTGTGGAAGCGAAACCCATTCACATCATACTTCTCATACTTGGTCACCTCACGGCTACAACCTTGGGAAACACATTTCAACTCATCTATCATATCAACGTTTCTCTCACGGCCCTACAAGAACATTTCAAATTTGTTGTGTGCATTAGTTACGTGTAATAAGAGGGACAAGTCACATGTTGCAATGTAAGAGGAAAGGTTAGAAATTACTTTTTCCATGAACCATGTCACAAAGTTTTTATTAATTCCGGGAGCACCCTCTTTCAGTAGAGTGTCCATCTCCGAGGTTTCGGGCAATTCATCATACGGCCACATTTCATCCGTGAATTCGCCGAAAGGAGAAAATAAGCATTAGACCGAGACGAGGTTACTAGCTGCAAAGTAATTTGTTCACCATTTTACCTTACGAATGGGATCACTTCATCCATGTTCATAAGCACATATAGCATTATACAATCCTTATCTTCGTTCTCCAATTTATATTTTGTTCCTTTACCAGCCTTGCCATCGGGGAATTGGAATAGTTTTAGCTTGGGGTCATTCTCGGGCACGTCGACATTGTAACGAGTGACCGGGTTATGCTGAGTGGGAACATCATCGGGATAGTACGTTGTCGCGGCATCTGCCATCTCCCGAAGGCATATTGCCTCAGCTATGCATGCTTCAATCTTGGCCTTGTTTCCAGTTATCTTTCGAATATACTTAAACTCTCTCTCAATACAGAATCGCTAACGAAACCGCACCGGACCACCCAAGAGTGCCTCGTTGGCGAGGTGCACAATGAGATGTGCCATCGTAGTAAAGAAGCCTCGGCGGAAATATCATCTCCAAATTGCATAGCAACTCCGACATCGTATGTTGTAGCTTTGCAATAACCTTGGGACATATCTCGCTAGCACAGAGCGTGCGGAAGAAATGGCTCAACCGCGCAAGCACTCGCCGACTTTCTCGGGGATATACCCTCGAAGCATCACCGGCATGAGCCGCCGAATCCATATATGATAGTCGTGACTCTTGAGCCCGGTGACTTTTCCCGTCGAAAGATTAACTCCCTTACTCATATTCGAGCAATAACCATCCGGGAACATCACGACGTATTTGAGCCACCTGAATGCCTCCTTCTTTTGGATAGAATCAAGGCAGAAGTTGGCATGCGGCTTGAACCAATTCTTTTGACGGCCAATAGGACGCTTCATGTGTAATTTTTGCCTATCACAGAGGATCTCAACATCGACTCTAGCCTTGACATTATCCTTTGACTTCCCGGGAATGTTCGTGCATGTGTGAAAGACGGACTCCGCGACATTCTTTACAAGTGTGCATCACATCGATGTTATGGGGAAGTTCGAGGTCCTTGTAATACTCGAGCTTCGTTAAGGCCGCCTCATGAGTCCAGCTTGTGCGTTACACCATATCCCTCAAATTGATGGCCGGTTAGGCCGCTCGCCGGCACGAGAGCACGTAGCTCGGCTTCAACAAGTGTACCATCAAACTTCGGCACATCTTTTTTTCATGCACAACTTTGCCCTTCTTGAAGTTCTTTTTGTCTTCTCTAAACGGATGCCTCCTTTTGAGGAACTTTCGATTCGTGTCAAACGCAACATACTTGCGACCCTTCTGTAGCCAAAGGAACTCAAGCCGATGCCTGCACACTGGGCATGGCCACTTACCAGTTGTACACCATCCGCATGTTAGGGCGTACCCGGGCATGTCATGCATGGTATACTGCAACCAAACTTTCATGTAGAAGTTTGTCTTTGATGCTCGGTCGTACGTCAATGTCCCGTGGTGCCAAGAGTGGTTCAAATCTTCCACAATCGGCTGCATGTAGACACTCAAATTCTTCCCCGGGTAATGAGGGCCTGGAATGATCAGCGACGAAACATGGTCTTCCTCGTCATTAGGACTCCGGGAGGGAGATTGAGCGGAATAACAAACACGGGCCAGCAACTGTAATTGGCATTCGACATACCATATGGATTGAAGCCATCTGTTGCTATCGCAATTCTGACATTCCGAGCCTCAGCTGCCTTAAGCGGTTGTTTTGTATCGAAGTTCTTCCATGCCGTACCATCGGATGGATGTCCCATCTTAAACTTCTTGTTTTCGTCCACGAATCTCTTCCCATACTTGTGCCACGTCATCTGTTTGGCTGTCTCCTCGTGCATGTAAAGCCGCTGGATTCTTTTTATGAATGGGAGATATCGAAGAATCGACTTTGCGGTGCTTGACTCGCCTCACCCGACCATCCTTTCCCGTTACATCTTCATACCTAGACCGCTTACGGATGGGGACGATGACTTGTCCTCCGCATACCTGTCTCCAAAATAGAACGCAGCCTTTCGGACAATAGTCTATCCTTTGATAATCCATGTTGAGGTCCTTCATCATTCTCCCGGTCGCGTGCAGTGCTTTGAGGCGGACAATGATCTTTGGGCAACATGTTACCAGCTTGTTTTCGGACTTGCTTCAAAGCCCTCACGGGTGGTGTTGTACCGGGTCTTGTCGGCTAGACATTGGGAGATGGCATCGAGCTGAGAAATCGCGGCGCCCTCGTACAGAGGCCTCTTAGCCGCGGCAATCATATCATAGAAGGCCTTCGCGGTTGGCTCTGGTTCCTCCGGTTCTGGCGGCGCCTCCGGTTCTGGCGGCGCCTCCGGTTCTGGAGGTGGCGAATCCGGGACATCGGCATGGACGAGATCATCTAGAAAGTCTCTAATTCCATCGTACGCATTGCCATTGAGCCGCTGCCGCATCACCTCACCTCTGTCACGTTCGCGCTCATCAAAGTCGATTTCCGTGACGTACCCATGCATATACCCATATTGCGGAAGGTGTCTATACATTTCATCCTTCCCACGACGTTGACGCTTCACGCAGCGAACACAGGGGCAAAGTGCCCGAACCAGCCCCTTTGTACCACGCGCTAACTCATTCACTAGAAAATGGGTCTTCCTTGTCCACTCATCTGTTTTCTCGGCCGCACTAACACGCTCATTGTACATCCATCCATTATCAGCCATCCTCTCGCTTTATTGGGAGCCAAACCACAGGCATAGCATTTATATCAAATAGGAAATTAAATGCATCATATTTTTATTTATTTTACCGGGCGAAACGCATGCATCAACCTACATCTCTACTAGGTGGGCTCCTAGCAGCCGCCGGATCCGTAGTTGGCTACGTTCTCCATGCTCTACCCCGGTCCAAGTTAGAATTTTGGCAGCACCTCCCCGCTGCTCTCCCGATACACGTCTCGGCAAAAAGCCGAGAGGATGTGCATCCGGAGAACAACGGGGAGGCACCGCCGAAATCCTGACTCGGACCGGAGTAGAACATGGAAAACGTAGACAACTACGCATCCGCCGACTGTCCCGTAAATGCCGCAAGCGTTACGGTTCAAAATATGCGGACCACTAATGCATATTTATCCGCGTAACGCTCGCGGACGGGAAGTGACACCTAGGTTACGCAACTGGACTTGGAAAATGAATCTAGTGACATAAGAAAATGCGGCGAAGAAGTTGGAAATTTAGCTCACCCTCGGCTGAAGAGGAAGTAGTCCAACAACCGAGTGTCGATGTCGGCGAACGTCGAGAAGCGCGTCAAGATCTGGGATCGTCACGCCGGGGTGCTCATGACGAGGCGGTCACGACATGGCCTATTACAAATTCACATTATTAAAACAAATTCACATTTGCATTTCTATTTCCATTATTAAACAAATTCATTTCTATTTCTATTACACATGGTAAACCCTCGCACGGAGAAAGCTATAGGGGTAGATCTGCGGGGTGCCCGCCCTAGGGTTTTCCAAGATACAGACCACCGGAGCGTCGGAATCGCTGGAAAACTTGTGTGTGTACACATGGCATGCACAAAAGTGATTTGAGAAGGTTTTATATCCAAGGCTACCCCCAAGGTGTGTCCGGCTTCTCGGACAGGGGGTTCCTACACTTAGGCGATTCTCGGATGTATAGGGGGAACTCCCTCGGAGGTGAACTGGAGAGAAAAGTGATACATTTAAGAACTTAAGACCCACACACGATACAAAACACTTAAATAACTAGACCCACACACATACCAAAGCGCTTAAAGTACTAGACCCACACACGAACCGAAACACTTAAAGAACTACACCCACACACAGGAACCAAAACACTTAAAGAAACTAAACCCACACAGGAACCAAAACACTTAAAGAACTAGACCCACACACAAACCAAAACATTTAAAGAAACTACACCCACACACGAAAAAAGCACTTAACACTGGGTCGACGCATGACCCGCTAGACACACGGACTCGACACACACACATATTAATCAGAGAAGTCGAAATCTTCATCCTCGCCGGGGTGTCCTCCGAAGCGGTGGTTGTGAGGTTCCACGACCACCGTTCATCATTCTCCCCCATGTCGACGCCTCTCCTTTGGCGTACTCTGCTTCAACCTCGGCCTTCCTCTGCCGCTTTCCCGCCCTCCTCTCTCTCATGTACGCCTGCTTGTCCTTCCAGAATGCGCGCATTGCCTCGACGTCTCCGGGATGGTCTTTGCGCCATTGTGCCATGAACTGCTCGTCCGCCTCGGTGGTATCAATCCGCCGCTGGCCAGCCTTGTACCGCCGCGCTTCACCCTGTGAGCGAAGTAGCGGCTCAGTAGAGAGACTCTGAGCTTCCGTCAGAGACCTGACCTCCGGGAAGTTCATTTCGTGGCGCGGTCGGCCAAACCTCCAAGCCGCAACGTCGTATGCGCGGGCAGCAGCCTCCTTCGTGTAGAAGGTGCCGAGCCACACACGCGTTCCACCGGCGGTGATTTCAGCCGCGAAATGCCCCGCAGGCCGCAGGCGAACGCCGATGAAGCCCGTGTTGCTACGACGACGAGGAGCCATCTCAGCGGCAGCTCAGCTCAGAGGATTTTGTGGTGTTGTTGGATGAGAGAAGTGATGAGGGGAGAAATGTTGCTGGTGCTGTTAGTGGAGAAGACATGGCTATATATAGGCCGACGAGGGGCTGAAACGGCGGGAAAACTTGGCGGGAGAGAATGGGCGGGAAAGGGTGGGCGGGAAAACTTGGTGGGAGAGAATGAGCGGGAAAGGGTGGGCGGGAAAACTTGGCGGGAAATCATGGCGGGAAAAAAGGGTGGGAGAGAAGCAGCGGGAAAGGGTGGGCGGGAAAAAAGGGCGGGATTCCTACACTTAGGCAGATTATGCATGTATAGGGGGGAACTCCCTCGTAGGTGAACCGGAGAGAAACTTGAGATCATATGGGATGATCCTTGTTTCCACATGTACCTATGACCTAACCAAGCTCAAATGGAGGCATATGCCCACCGGGGGACCCCCGATGGGATGCAGTCAAAGGGGTAGACCGCGCGGTCAACAGAACTAGGGTTTCGTCGGAAATCGAGCATCGGATCTAGGGAATGGCCCCAAAACTTGTGTGTGTCTACATGGAATGCACAAAAGTGATTTGAGATGGTTTTATATCCAAGGCTACCCCCCCCCCCCCCAAGTGTGTCCGGCTTCTCTGATAGGGGGTTACTACACTTAGGCAGATTATGCATGTATAGGGGGGAACTCCCTCGGAGTTGAACCGGAGAGAAACTTGAGATCATATGGGATGATCCTTGTTTCCACATGTACCTATGACCTAACCAAGCTCAAATGGAGGCATATGCCCACCGGGGACCCCGATAGGATGCAGTCAAAGGGGTAGATCTGCGGGGCTCCTGCATTAGGGTTTCGTCTACCGGAGGGAATATTGATGTAAGATAGGGTAATTATTGATACTACATGTTACAATGACCTAACAAAACACAAAGTAAGAGAAAAGTCCATGAGTCAACTGTTATTGGAGGCCGGTCAAAGGGGTAGATCTGCGGGGCTCGCGAATTAGGGTCTCGTCTACCGGAGATATTAAGTTAAGATATGGTAAAAAAAAATTTATAAGCATAGCTTGTAAATGTAGAAGATTGAAACAACTTAGAATGGACCTATATTAATATATTTTATAAATATAATTGACATTAATATAATTTAAATTGAAAATAAATTGAAAAAGAAAAAAAAGGGCTATGCCGAGGGCAGCCGTCGGCATATGCCTGGCCCTCGGCATAGCTAGGGTTGGCCGGGTCGTGTTCTGGTCGAGCTGGACCACGAACACACACGCCCGCAGCACACACGCCCGCGCCATCTCTGCTCCTCCCGCCGCCTGCCGCCACGCTTCCCGCCGCCGGCAACCACCTCCCCGCCGCCCGCCGCCCTCCCCTGCTCCCCCTCCACCTCGCTCCGACGCCAGCAGCCGCGCGCCGCTCTCCTCCTCGCGGCCCTGTCCATCGCCGCCAGCAGCCGCCGCCACCCGTCGCAGCGCCGCCGCCCTCCCCGGCCTCTCACCTCACAGCGCCACCACGCCCGCCCCCCACCCGCAGTCGACCGCGCCGCCAGCCTCCTCCCCCACCCGCGCCCGAGCCTCCTCCCCCCACCTGCGCCGCCCCCTGCCTCCCCGCAGCACACACGGTAAGATTTCTTTTTTTGTATTTGTGTATTGGTTTTAGTTGTTGAAATTGAAATGTGTAAGAAAATAGTAATTGAAATGTGTAATTGATTTGAAATAGAAAGAAATAAATAGTAATTGAAATTGAAATTGAAAAAAATAGAAATTGATTTGAAAATTGGAAAGAAATAGAAATGAAATGGAAAATGGACTTTTTTACTTGTTTTGCTTTGTTTAGGACATATGTATATGGAAACCATAGGTTGGGCATACTTTACCATAAAATAGGCTCCGTTTGAGCCGTGGCGGGAGTTTCCACATACAGATCCTGGATTTTACCAAGTGCTAGCCCATGCATGCAGAAATCATCAACGCCGGGTACATGCAAGGTTATCCAAACCTTACATCACAATTGTACACATATGTTATGGGCATATGCAAGTTTTCCAGCGATTCCGACGCTCCGGTGGTTTGTATCGTGGAAAACCCTAGGGCGGGGACCCCGCAGATCTACCCCTATAGCTTTCTCCGTGCGAGGGTTTACCAATGGACTTTTTTACTTGTTTTGCTTTGTTTAGGACATATGTACATGGAAACCATAGGTTGGGCATACTTTACCATAAAATAGGCTCCGTTTGAGCCGTGGCGGGAGTTTCCACATACAGATCCTGGATTTTACCAAGTGCTAGCCCATGCATGCGGAAATCGTCAACACCGGGTACATGCAAGGTTAGCCAAACCTTACATCACAATTTTACACATATGTTATGGGCATATGCAAGTTTTCCGAGGATTCCGACGCTCCGATGGTCTGTATCTTGGAAAACCCTAGGGCGGGGACCCCGCAGATCTACCCCTATAGCTTTCTCCGTGCTAGGGTTTACCAATGGACTTTTTTACTTGCTTTGGTTTGTTTAGGACATATGTACATGGAAACCATAAGTTGGACATACTTTACCATAAAATAGGCTCCGTTTGAGCCGTGGCGGGAGTTTCCACATACGTATCCCGTATTTTACCAAGTGCTAGCCCATGTATGCGGAAATCGTCAACGCCGGGTACATGCAAGGTTAGCCAAACCCTAGGGCGGGGACCCCGCAGATCTACCCCTAGGGTTAGGGTTAGGGATAGGATCCGGGTGAGGTTTAGGATTACCAAAATGTTCGCAAAATAGAAAGTTGGCCCGCAGAAGCGGGAAACCCTAGGGCGGGAATGGCCTCGGTTAGGGTTAGGGTTGGAGTGAGGGTTAGCAATGGAATTTTTCCAAAATGTTTAAGGACATATGTACATAGATAGTAGAAGTTCGGCCTAGTGGCTCCGGTTGACCCGTCTGCGAAGAGCGTCACCCGTGGGACCTACATATATGCAATGCATCGTCGAATTCTTAAAAAATAGAACCTTTTTTTACATAATTCATACTAGTAAATAAATAATAGAAACATAATATAAAGTAATATGAGAGAGAAAAAAAAGAAAAAAATAAAAAAAATCCTATATGCCGAGGGTGGCCGTCGGCATAGGAGGGCCATGCCCTATGCCGAGGGTAGCCCTCGGCGTCTAGCCTGACGCCGTGAGCGCGCCGTCGCGTCGCCGATGGAGCAGCAGCTACGCTGGTGCCTACGCCGAGGGCCAGGTTGACGCCGACGGCTGCCCTCGGCGTAGCATCCTCTACGCCGACGGCAAGTGTACGCCGACGGGCGTCTTCCGGCGCTGCCCCGGCGAGGCCGTACGCCGACGGCCCCGATAAAAAGCCCTCGGCGTAGGGTTTGGCCGTCGGCGTATCCCACCATTCCTGTAGTGAATGCTCACTCTCTTGTGATTTAAAGTGATATCAATTGAATCAATGGTGTCACATCATATGGTAGAGGTGCCCCGGCAGGCGTGCCTCACCATGTAGTACTAGCGGCTTGGCCATGAGAAGGTTTTCCTTGGATTCTCTGAGATGGAGGATCGCCACCCCTGCCGGCTTGGTCAAGGTGAAGCCTTGCAGTAGCCTGGTAAAGAGCATGAGGCACATGGACGTGCCTAGAGAAGCTGCCATGCATCCACGGCGGCCGGTGCTAAATGAGATGAACCGCAACTCGCTCTCGGTGAGCACGACGTCAATGCCATATCCCATGTGGCGCTCTGGCTTGAAGCGGAGCGGCTCATCCCAGACAGTCTTGTTCTGGCCTAGGCCAACCCGACTGAGGAGAACATGGCTGCCCTTAGGCACGCGGTAGCCTGCAACAATGGTGTCGGAGATTGCGACGTGTGGCACGTTGAAGGGAGCGATGGGGTGCAAACGGAACGCTTCTGGTATGCACGCTTTGACGTAGTTTACGTCAAAGCTGTGGAAGGTCCGACTCCTGCACCAGTCGCTCCCGGCCAACTGTCCGGTCTATCTCCTCCACCGCCTTGGCCAGCAACTCGGGGTTATTCACCATCTCCGCAAGCGCCCACTCCACGGCATTGGACGGGTTGTCTGTCCCCGCTAAAGTCATGTCCTGCATATGGAGACAAATTATGTTAGGACATTAACACAACAATAAGGTTGTATCTTAGTATGATATTAGTTTATGTTGCTTTATATATTACAAAGTTTATTTTATTACAAATTTAGATATGATGATGTTTTGGATGAATATCAGTCGATTAAGACCTAGCAAAACTACTTAACAAATTCATTACCATGCAGAGTGCTTTGATCTCGTCGATGGTGAGCAAAGGGTTGCCATCGCCGTCTTTGAGCGAGATGAGAACGTCAAGGAAGTCCTCGTGCTCCTCCTGCCTCTCGCCGACGTTCCGCGAGGCAGTCCACCGCTCTTGGATGACCGCGTCGTGCAGTCTATTCACCCTCGCGTTGGCCTCCTTGACATCTTCTCGTGGCCGTCAAGGTCAAGGCCAAGCAACCAGGGGAGGTAGTCGCTGACGCAGAAGGAGTAGAGGAGGCCCAGGGAGGTGAAGGTGGCGTCCATGTGCTCCACCTCGAGCGGCCCTGGCCCGCCATCTGGCTGAGGCTCCCCGAAGTACCGGCTGCCGAAGACAAGCCGGCGGATGACATTGCCGCAGTAGTGCCGCGCGACGTGCCTGACGTCCACGTTGTTGCCGGAGGTGCCGGTGAGGCTGTAGACGTAGCGTGTGAAGTTGTCCGCCTCGTCGGCGCGCTTGTCGTGGAGCCACCTGTGGCGGGAAGGGCAGACGATCTCGGAGGTGAGCACCCGGCGCATCTTCTTCCACTGGTCACCGAACGGCGAGAGCACTGCGTCCGTGTAGCCGCGGCTGACGGCGCCGGAGGCGAAGCTGAGAGGGCGGGATGCGAAGTTTGCGTCCTGCGTCTTGAGCACCTCCCTCGCGATCTTGGGGCAGGTGATCGGGATGACATGGACGACGCCGCCAAGTCGGAAGCAGGCGATGTCGGTGCCCATCTCCTTCATCAGGAGATGAATCCACCGGAACACCGGCTTGTGGAACATCATCTCCGGCAGGTTACCCACCACCGGCCATGACGATGGCCCGGGCGGGAGCTGCACCGTCGTCACCGATGGGGATGTACTGCTAAAGATGTTGCCCTTTCGCCTTAACCTCTGGAAGAGGTATATGCAGGTTATTACGACGAGCAGCACGAACACGCAGGAGCAAGCTCCCAGCATTCTGTTGCTACGAGCTCCTGTATGCAACCTCTGGCTAGTTCACCACCCACTTGGCCTAGCTAGATTGGTTTGGTCTATTATTCTGGGCAAACAGACTTGCGGGCTACTGTAGCTTGCTTGCACCCATGAACTAACGGCTCGAGGCAGGCACCAATTTATGGAATTCAAGCGTACCTATCCACACGAAAGGGCATATTTGGCATGTTCTATTTTCTGTGGAACATAAAATGGCACGTCGAAGACTGGTCGTCCTAGTGTCCTACTGACCAGGAGGTTTTTGTCTTGAGCTATTTTACGACAAGTGTTTTTAACACGATCGACGTGTATGTAAGGCCTTATATATCGAAAAAAACGTGTATGTAAGGACGTGGTCCTGTCGAAGCGGGGTCAGTGATGGTAGTGGGCCTCTGAGCGAGACAAAATAATCTTTACAACTAACCGATGTAGTACGACTAGAGACACAGTTGTCTATATCGCACACGGATGTAATTTTTTGGGCGCACATGAACAATGATTTGACATACGAATATAAAAAATATCTTTTTGATAATGTCCTAGCAACAAATATCCTTTTGAGGATATCCTAGAACCATGTTGCTTGGACTAGAAAACTCTTGTCAGTCGTCCCCTCAACTCTGTGTGCGTGTGTGGTGGTGGTGGTGGTGGGGTGGTTTCATTGCTTGTTTGAGATAGGAAAAAACTTTCCTTGTTTCATTTCCTTTGCAGTCCTCTTAGTAATTTAATGTCCTCAAAATGGTTTTACCCCTAGGGGTTAAGGTACTCCTTCCTGTTTTGAGGGACTACTCCCAAACACATACTACCTCCGTTTCAAGGAATAAGGCGCACGCGTATTTCAAGATGAATTTTGACCATATAAATTGAGAAACAAAATCTTGATTATATTATATGTAATTAGCACCGTTAGATTCGTGCTGAAAAGTACTTTCTAATGATGCTAATTTCTTACAAATAATCTTTATATATCTAAAGTAATTCATGGTCAAACAAAAAGCACGTAACACGAGAACGCCTTATTCCTTGAAACGGAGGTAGTATGTTGGAGTGCCAAAGGTTAGCCACTGGATTGTTGTGATTGAATAGGGAACAAGGGATTAAGAGACAATCTCGTTTCTTCTTCCAAACTTGGTGGTTTGGGGTGGCTGGCTTCGAGGACCTTCTCAAAGGCAAGATCTTGGGTTGCATTCAAAGGCAGGGGCCGCACAGATGCAACATTGACCTGTGGCAATGCATGTCGAGATGCCTTAGACAATTCCTCAAGGGCCCGGGGGCAAACTTGGGAAAAGAAAAGAGGGCTACCAGGGAGGACCTCTTGCGGAGGGCACAAGAATTAGATACCATGGCGGATTCGCTTGGTCTGGATGAGGAGGGATGGACCCTGAGATACCATCTAGAAGACCAGATAATCCACCTGGACTGCGTGGAGGAGGAGTACTGGCGACAACGGAGCAGGATTAAGTGGACTCTACTGGGGGACTCGTGCACGGCCTTCTTCCATGCAATGGCCAATGGGAGGCACAGGAAGTGTATGATTCCCAGGTTGATCACGGATAGCGGGGAGATACCCGAGCAACCGGAGTTGGTGGGGTCATGTGTATCAATTCTACCACGAACTGTTGGGGTCGTCTGGGGAGACGAGGGCGTTCTCACTAGCCCAAGATATATGGCCCTTGGATAGGAGGATTTCGGAAGCAGAGCATAGAGATTTGGAGCTGACTTTTACCCCGGAGGAGCTTGACGCTGTTTTAGCTTATATGAAGACGTACTCGGCGCCAGGGCCGGATGGGCTGCCAGTTCTATTCTTTAAGAAGTTCTAGGGAAGGATCTGATTTTGCGAATTCTTAATGATTTCATTCTTGGGAGGGTCGACATCGCTCGTCTCAACTTTGGGATCATTTCTCTAATCCCAAAGGTAAAGGGCGCGAATAGTATTAGACCGTTTAGGCCTTTTGCGCTGATAAATGTCATCTTTAAGTTAATGTCCAAAGCATATGCGAATAGGCTGACACCGGATTGCTCATGAGCTGAGGGTGAAGAAGCTGGGAGCTCTCCTCCTCAAGCTAGAACTCGAGAAGGCTTATGATCGGGTTAGCTGGGACTTCCTTCGGGAGGTGTTGCTGCGGAAAGGCTTCTCGCCCATGGTGGTGCATCATTTGATGCAGCTGGTTTGCGTGAGCAAACGGCTGCAAATGTAAATGGGGAGGTGGGTGGATACTTCAGGAATGCACGGGCAGTGCGGCAAGGGGATCCTTTATCCCCTATCCTGTTTGACTTTATGGTGGACTCTCTTGCCGCAGTTCTCTCGAAAGTTCGGGAGGTTGGACACATCCAGGGAGTTGTGCCCCATCTCATACATGGGGGTGTGACACGCCTATAATATGCAGATGATACCATGATTCTGATTGAAGCGTCGATGGCGGGGGTGGCTGTAACATCCCAACCTTGTTTAATAAATAAAGGAGTGATCATGTGCATTTCATGCATATAGTTTGCATTTGAGCAAAATTTGCATCAAACCCTAATTATGCAAATTATTCTCTATTTTTAATTTCCTTCAAAATCTCTCAAGATTTTAAAAAATAAGCAACATGGTTTTGTTGTTATTCAATAAGCCCATGTGTGCTTAGAAATATCTCTGGAATATTTGAGTTTCAGACAATATTCAAACATATTTGAAATTTGAGTTTGAAATGGGTTAGAAATAAAAATCAAGAAAAAGAAAAAGATAGAGAGCTCTTCTCTCTCTCTCCCGTTGGCTCAGCCCACTTCTCGCTCTCTCTCTCTTTTCCTGGCCGAAGCCCAGCTCGGCCCAGCTAGCTCCACACCGGCCCAGGATTTCTTTCCAGGGGGTTTTTCACAAAAGCATTATCGTCCCCGCGGAGCCAAGCTGCTTGTTGTCGCACGCGCGCCCCCCCCCCCCCCGGCGGCCATAAGTAGCCCGCGCCGCCGCCCAGGAACCCTAGCCCCCTTTTTCCCCTTCCCCGCGCTTTCCCGCGCCCTAGAAAACCCAAAACCTTACCCGTACCGTTGGTGCCCGCCTTGTCGATTTGTCGCCGGTGATCCTCCTCCGGCACCGCCGTCGCGTCTATCGCATCGAGGGTGAACCTCTGATCCTCCTTCTGCCCTCGCCTCTCCCCCTCTCCCCTATAGCATATCCGCGACGGAGCACCTGCCTCGGCCGCCGCTCGGCCTCGCCGATGGCCAAGCTCCGACCACCATTTGGCAGCGGCGCCGCCACCAAATGGTCACCCGCGTCGCGCTGCTTCGTTTCCCCCCCTGCGCGCATCCTCTACCGCATGGGAGCATCGAGATTGAGCTCGACCTGAGAGCCATGGCCGCGCAGACGTCAACATGACGCCATATTGGTTTTTTTTTCCTTTTTTCCTTTTAATTAATTTTTGTAAATAGAAATATTATGACAGGTGGGACCCCATGTCAGATATTTGATAATTTTATAAATATTTAGAAAATAATAAAATTACGACAATTGGGCCATATCTGTGAGAGTTTTAATAATTTATGGAAATTTTAGAAAATGATTTAAAATTAATTAAAAATTGGAAATTCATAACTAATTCATTTTAAACTAGAAAAATACAAATAATATATCAAAATGTTTAGAAAAATTCCTATATGTTTATCCATGTTTCATACATGCTTGAACCAACTAAAATTCGAACCTTAGCGGAACCCTAATCGACCCCTCTCTTATCGCTTGATTCTTTCGCCCACGGAGTCTGTATGACCTAAAAACCCATATATAAAGGACTTCCCGAGGCTTCCTCGAGGAGAGTGTCATAGAAACACCGAAACAACAAACTAGAGCCAGAACCAACAAAAATTGGAGGGGGGAAACTCCACCGGAGCCGCCGTCGAAGGGAACTCCACCTTCTCCAATGTATCCACCATCATCACCATGATGAAGAGGGAGTAGTCCACCTCCGAACTATGGGTTTGTGCTAGTAGCTTGATTTATCTCTCTTTTGTTCTTCATAGATCTAGTATCATATGAGGTGCCCAACATGATTATGGTCACATATGTAATTCCTGTGCGGTGAATCTTTATTCTATGATGTTGAGATATGAGATAGGAACCTATTATGTGTAAGATGTATTGATAGATGCATATCATGTACCCGGATGTGTGGGGAGAAATGTGTATTAGATGGAGTAGCATGGTGGTAGTGGAGAGTGGATTTGGTGATCAGGGGATACGTGAGCACCTGGTTATCACTGTCGGATTTGGTCCACCACCGTTGGATTCTGCTACTCACTAATGGCCACTAACGGCCACTCACTAACGTCCACTACCTCGTCGGCCTCCACCTCCACCTCGCCGGCGTCCACCTCGCGCATCTGAGGTCACGCTAGTGTCTCCCCAGCCAAGCGCGTCGCCGTGCACCTTCCCCGCGTCTCTCCGCCCTTCCACTCGACGCGCTGGACCACATCGATGGGTGTATAGTGTTAACTCGTTAGACACGTGTCGAGCAGAGAAGGGATGCTCACGTATCCCCCTGATCACCAGGCTTCATCCGGGTGGTAGTGATTGAATAGTGACAACAAATTCAAGATCTACTATGGTATTTACTTTTCTTTTGCTGCCTCACTACGGATAAAGTGAATCCATGTGTTATAATTATCATGTGACAACTAGATTATCTTGTTTGTTGAATGTAGCATATTTGAGATTCAAACATTATGTCAAATTACTTAAGGCTATACTATGTTGATTCTTAATTCAAGATTGCTTGGAGTTTTCTCTTTCTTGAGGAATATAAGAGAGATGTGTTGCAACATCTCTATGTTAAGACGTAATGCCCATATGAATGCTTATCAAACACATGTTGAAGTTCCACTAATATTATGTCTTCGAATAATTCTTTGTGTCCACTACAACTTAAAAAGAGACTAGACAAGTGAACCCATGAACCCCGGTCCATTTTAAATGAACAGATCACCTTTCCAACACAATTACCACACTTACATTTACTGCAATTTATTAATCCAAAATACCAAAACTACAATTATCCACTTACACATACAAAACCCAAAAACCATTATCATTTTATTGTTTTATTTAGCTTGCTTAGTTTGATTACTTTATTTTATTTTAAGTTATCCTTATACTTCCTATTACTAATACGGAACCTTGTGCTTGACAACCACACAGTGAAGTTAGGGACAGAAGGCAAAAAAATTACTTTGTAGGTCGCTAGAAGAGGAGAAGAAGAAGTCAGCTTCTAAGCCAATTCCCTGAGAGTTCGATATAAACCATCGAGTCACCCTTGTGGGGGAAAGACTCTTGCTACAACACTCTGCACTTGGTGTCCCAACGAGTTGGTACACACAGAGTTGTTGTAATCATTCGTCTGCACCCTGAACTTTAGGAATTAGGGACAAGATCCCAAAGGTTGATCCTAGAGATATACACTCCGCGAGAGCAAAGCCATAAAAATGTCTAGGGTATACGCCGGCGACCATTCGCAATGGCGTGGAAGTACGCCGTGTTGGCGTCCCCCATAGTAGGAGCCAGTTTTTGCACCTCTGCTGACGCCAGTACTCATCCTTGACCGGAGCTAGGTGGGAGATTCGATCCGCCATGTGGTAACGGAGCACCCAACTCTCGTCATCTAAACTCATGGAATCCGCACAACGGTCAAGCTGCTAGATTTGAGACATAATCACATCCTTAAGGTTACGCTCAACTCTACCCAGATTGGCCTCACAGCCCTTGTGAAACTGACGCAAGTCGGCCGTAATATGTTGCGAGGAATCAATAGGATCCAAAAAGTTGCCCCTGCAACCCTCAAGCTCCCCCACTTAGAATACACTAGATTCCCAAATTCTGATTTCTCTAGCCATCACTTCTCAAAGAAGAAATGGGCACTCCTTTTCTTGAGCTCCTCCCCATAGCTCAGAACCAACAGAGAGCGGTCCGACCAATGATCGAATCCACCAACAAGGAACACAAAGGGAACAAAGTTTACCACCCTTCGGATACAAACATCTGGACAAGAACACACCAAATTAACCATGTTCAGCTAACGGTTGGTCCAAGTATATCGAGCACCGCCCCTATGGATCTCTCTATGTGCCAAATTAGCAATACACTCGGTTCAACACGAGGCCAACTAGGCCTTGTTTGACGTTGGAGTTTTTGTGGGGATTGGGATTAATTTTCTAGAGTATTGCGTGAAATCCCTACCTTCACCCAATCCCCAAAAACCCCATCCCGGTCCACTAGGTAGGGGTAGAGTATTGAAAGTTAAGAAAATACATTAACATTTGAGAAAAAGTGGGAATAAATGAGGATTAAACTTACTTAATACTCTAGTACCAAACACGTTATTAGCAATAAGTGGGGGTTTTGAAGTTTGGTGTGGATAATTCCTACTAATCAACACTAAAACTCTACTAGTAAACAAGGCCTGATCACGTTACCCCTCGGCGGACAACGAGAGAGAACGTTTCGATTTTTTTACATCGTCGATGAGAACCAACCTGTGGTTGGGTGGTTAGAAGGGTAGTGGCACTACTAGCCCACCCGAGTTCAAACCTCAGGTTTGACACTTTGGTGTCTCATTAAAGTCGGAATATTCTTCAGTGGGAGGCGACGTTTCCGTCGAAACGAGGCCGAGGCGCCTGTAGTGACTTCGTCGATGAAGTTTCTTGGACGCAGTCTCTCAGAGGTGCTCATAGGGGTAGGGTGTGTCTGCGTGCGTTCATAGAGGTGAGTGTATGTGCATATATGTGAGCGTATATATCTATACTACTGTGTGTCTATACTGGGTTTCGCAAAAAAAAAAAACGTGGATGTGCCCTGCACCGGATACATTCCCTTGCATGTGCAGTGTGCAGCGCGCTGCCGCAGTATCCGGATCCGATACCACACTATCTCGTCGATTTCTAACGGGGCCTCCAACATGTTCGTTGCAGATTGATCAGTTGAAGTTTGATGGAGTCGGACTCCGCCAGAGTGGCTCTTTGCACCGCAAGCTCCCGCGAAAACCAGCTGTTCCGGAGGCACGTTGACCTGCCCGCCATTTCTGCTACTAAACATGTGAAAAATATTGTAAAATATACTTCCTCCCACTGCTGTTTCACGCTGTCAGGCTGATTTGCAGGTTATGGTTGTGGGTTACCACTCACATCGCCATTCCTCCCACGAGAGCCACCGCGCGCTCATGCACGCAGGTGGCTTCCAGTCACGCTGGCAGCAATGTCCAGAGACTGGGATCAGAGATGTTTAGCCCATCGGCAGAATCACATACCTCGTATTTGGGCGCCCAATCGCAGGGAGAGGATGAGGGCGCATATGCTCTCCATCCTCCTCGTCGCCACCACCTTCCTCACCAGCTCCGACGCCACCGACACCATCGACCAGACCACGACCATCACCGGCAACCAGACGCTCGTCTCGGCTGGTGGAATCTTCCGGCTCGGCTTCTTCACTCCACCCGGCAGCTCCGACGGCGGAGCCTACATCGGCATTTGGTACGCGAGCATCCCTGTACAGACCGTCGTGTGGGTGGCCAACCGCCAGAACCCGGTGGTCAGATCCCCCGGCGTCCTCAGGCTCTCCCCCGACGGCCACCTCGTCATCATCGACGGCCAGAACACCACCGTCTGGTCCTCCGCCGCGCCCACCAAAGCCATGACCAGCCGCGCCACCGCCCAGCTCCTCGACAGCGGCAACTTCGTCCTCAGCTCCGACGGGAGCGGCGCGCCCCGGAGCGTGGCGTGGCAGAGCTTCGACTACCCGACGGACACGCACCTCCCCGGCATGAGGCTCGGGGTGGACCTCAAGGCCGGCATCGCCAGGAACATCACGTCCTACAGAAGCCCGACGGACCCGGCACCCGGGACCTACACGTTCAAGCTGGTCATGGGCGGGATGCCGGAGTTCTTCCTCTTCCGCGGCGCCGAGAAGATCTACGCGAGCGGGCCGTGGAACGGCGCCTCGCTCACCGGCGTGCAGGACAAGTCCGAGGGCTACACCTTCACCATCGTGTCCAACCCCGACGAGACCTACTACGCCTACAGCATGACCGACCCGTCGATGCTCTCCCGGTTCGTCGTCGACGGCACGTCGGGGCAGCTGCAGAGCCTGGTGTGGGGCGACGGCGCCTGGAGCACCTACTGGTACTACCCGGCCGACCCCTGCGACAGCTACAACAGGTGCGGGGCGTTCGGGTACTGCGACATGAGCCAGGCCACGAGGTGCAGCTGCCTGCCGGGGTTCAGGCCCAAGTCGGAGCAGCAGCGGATCCTCGGCTGCGTCAGGAAGACCGACCTGAGCAGCTGCCCCGGCGCCGGGGACGGGTTCTGGCCGGTGAACCAGATGAAGCTGCCGGACGCCACCAACGCGACGGTGCACGCCAAAATGACTCTTGACGATTGCAGGCAGCTGTGCCTGGGAAGCTGCAGCTGCACCGCGTACTCCGCCGCCAACGTGAGCGGCGGTGTCAGCCGCGGGTGCGTCATCTGGGCCGTCGATCTGCTTGACATGAGGCAGTACACGGTGGTCGTCCAGGACGTGTACATCCGGCTCGCGCAGTCTGAGGTGGATGCCTTGACCGCCGCTGCCAAAGCAGGTTTGTACTTTGACTAAGTATTCTGTGCAGTTTTCTGATATCGTAGTTGAGTGCACGTACATGATTACATAAACTGCTAAACTATTGTATCTACTCTATTTTGTAAAGGATAAAACTTGAGGTGCTCGGTCAATTAATAGCAACAGGAGAAACTGTCAAAGATGATATTTGAGATTTTTTCACAACATTTGCGATTTCATTAGGTCCATACAAGTCATCAGTACAAGCAAGTTTGCATGGGTCACAGTAGCCATCAGTCCGTCCTTGAGTAAAATTGCAATAACCATTTTTTTCTAGTACTCCACATTTTTAGAACCTGGTACATCGGAACCCGCTTTTGAACACCTAGCAAAAATATTGTCCTTCGTCAATTAATAGCAAGAGAAGAAATTATCCAAGATGATATTTGCCTATTTCATTAGCCACATACAATTCATCAGTATAAGCAAGTTTGCATGGGTCACAGTAGCCATCCGTCAGTCCTTGAGTTAAATTGCAATAACCATTGAATTTCTACTGATAGCATTGTATGTCTGTATCAATTATTCACATTCACTGCATTAGGTGCAAGTTAAATCCGTCCACAACATCGCTCAACGGTCAAAGTGCAGCACGAAGAAACTTTGGAGTGGCAAACATTAATTAAGAAAAGGCTGGATATGCTTGCATTATAATGTTAAAATCCACGCAGTTTTATAAGTACAGAAACATGCTTAATGGTGCAGTGTTAGATTGGCTCACCTCAGGTTCACCGCTGCTTGATTTCAGCTAACCGTCAGCATCCAAACAGGAGAGTGGTGATCGGCGTCAGCACCGCTCTTTCCGGTTTGCTTCTTCTGGGGGCGGTTGTCTACTACTTTTTCTGGAGGAACAAGGCGAGCACGAAGCGTCAGGACGAAATGGCACCGAGTATTAGGGCCGAGCCAGACGTGCCTCCTGGGGCCAGGAAACATTCAGCACTGAGAACAGCACAGGATCGCCTGATGAATGAGAGCAGGATGAGCAGCGAAAAAGATCTTGAGCTTCCGTTGTTTGATCTAGAAGTGATTCTAGCTGCAACGGACAACTTCTCTGCAGACCGCAAGATAGGACAAGGTGGATTTGGCCCTGTTTATATGGTATGATACAAGTCAAGTAACAGTATAACAACTTTTTTTTGATTGATGTAGATTTTAACGGACCTGCAAACTGGTGATCAACAGGCAAAACTTGAAGATGGGCAAGAAGTAGCTGTAAAAAGGTTATCCAAGAAATCAGTACAGGGGGTTGTGGAATTCAAGAACGAGGTAAAACTGATAGCAAAGCTTCAACATAGGAACCTGGTGAGGCTGCTAGGCTGCTGCATCGACGACCACGAGAGAATGTTAGTGTACGAGTTCATGCACAACAACAGCCTAGACACATTCATATTTGGTCAGTTCATTTATTTATTTATTTCAGAGAAGCAACATCTAAGTTCTTACTATTCCTGCTGGCATTGCATGTACAATGTGTTTACCTTGGTGAAATGTTATGCAGATGAAGGAAAGCGCAAGTTACTAGAATGGAAGAGCCGTTTTGAGATCATTCTGGGGATTGCACGGGGTCTGCTATATCTCCATGAGGATTCAAGGGTGAGGATCATCCATAGGGATCTGAAGGCAAGCAATGTGTTATTAGACAGAAATATGATCCCCAAAATCTCAGATTTTGGCATCGCAAGAATGTTCGGAGGTGATCAGACAACTGCATATACCGCGAAGGTCATTGGGACATAGTGAGTATTATCTCTTGATCGATATGTACATACGTAATACCTTTTGAAGATGAGCTTTCATGCTAACTAGTGAGATCGTGGTCTTCAGCGGCTACATGTCTCCGGAATATGCAATGGATGGCGTGTTCTCTATGAAATCTGATATCTACAGCTTCGGTGTCCTGACGCTGGAGATCATCACTGGAAAGAAGAATCGAGGCTTTTACGATGAAGAGCTTGATCTGAACCTCCTCGGCTATGTAAGTAGCAGCATGTTTAATTGTCAAAAGTAATTGATCTTCCTTTGATTATTTCTGATACTTATATATAGTTATATACAAACATGTTGATCATCTTTAGGCATGGAAGTTGTGGAAAGAAGGCCAGGGTGTGGATTTACTGGATGAAGCAATGGGAGACACCATTGACCACAGCGTAGCGCTCAGATGCATACAGGTTGCTCTCCTGTGTGTTGAAGTGCATCCTCGGAACAGGCCACTGATGTCTTCAGTTGTCACGATGCTGAGCAGTGAGAACGCAACATTGGTAGAGCCAAATGAACCTGGGGTAAACATTGGGAAGAGCACGTCAGACACGGATTATTCGCAAACTCATACTGCAACCAATTTTACGGGAACTGCAGTAGATGCTAGGTAGTTTGCAGTAGAATTATTGTCAATTTCTTGGAATAGTTGTACAGCGAAACTTTATTGCAAACGCTTGTCACGAACTCGTGTAAAGTTTACTTGTAACATTCATGAAGCAAAATTGGTAAGTATTACATCCAAAAGCTACTAAATTAAACATGCGTGTTCTAAGTGAAGTTGTGCTAGGTACATACGGTGTTTTTGTTCGCTTCAGAGTATTGGCAGCCACAGCATCAATCACAGTAATCTAGTTCAAACTTCTAAGTCTAACAAAAGCCAAGCACAACGTTTGGTTAATTATTTACCAAGTTTCAGTTTCAGAACCAACTAGTACAAATATTAAAGAATCCACACCACTCCACTTCTTGGTCATCAGATTTGAAACAACAGTTTACCTGCAATGGTGCAACATCTGTCTGATTTATCTTCATATTATCAATACTCAAGGTGCCAAGATTGCGGACGGTGTAGCTGGCATAGTTCAGACAGTTCTTCGATAGATTCAGAATACCACACCAGAGTCTGACCACATTTGTTTATCCAACACATCATGATAGCAATAACTGGAACTACAAAGCATCATTTGCTTTTGTTTCCCGGCCAAACCTGATCAATACTTGATGTAGTTTGCACGGTTGAGACAGTTCTTCGATATCTTCAGGATCCCACACCAAATCACCACGATGTTTGTTCCCCAGCCACAACTGTTTATCCAGAATCACATGAGTACAGCATGTCATGGAATCAATAATCGAATGCTAGTACACATTATCATTGGCTTTGTTCCCCGGCCAAAACTGACCAATCGATTCAGAAGAGGCAATGTTTACTGGATGAGGTGGGGCTCTGTCTTGTGAAGTTGTGAGCACACGGCCGGCGGTGCCGAAGCGTGGTGCTGCCCCGCCGGAGGGCGTGGTGTCGTTCGTTTACACGGCCCCGGAATCCCGCCCTAGGAGGAGTGCTGCGAGCGCGCACTCGCCGGCGCGTCGTGGCTCGCTGCAGCGCAGCCCAGCCGTTGTAGCGCGGCACGCGGAGAGCGGGTGCGGTCAGAGTGGCACCCGAGCTGGGCTTCTCCGGCGTGCGAAGTGGCCGGGGTTGGCGCAGAACACGGCGGCGGCGGGAGGCAACGGGAAAAGGCAATACGTGGCTGCAACCAGGGGTGGAGGGACCGCGCTTTTAGCGCCGCAGATGCGAGATTAGACAAAACAAACCCGAGCTATCAGCTCCGAGCAGAAAGGACACGGAGCGAGAGTAGGTGCCTGCACTTCTCTTCCACCGACGACTGGACTAACCCCTCCTCCTCCTTTCTCTCCCCTAGATGCGAAATTCCTGTGCCTCTCCTCCTTCGCAACCCACCCGAGCACCAAGCCGCCTCCTTTTCTCCGCTTCTTTTTTGCCCGGTCCCTATCACCTCCAAGAAAGGGGAGATTTCTCTGGTCTTGGTTGGCCTCGAGAAACTCCGCCAAGATTGGGATTTGCCGGTTCATTTCTGGAACCACCGGCGGCGCTTTGATGTTTGACGATACCGTCCGATGGAGGAGGTAGGGAGAGAACATGACAGCTCGGTCGTGGTGGTGGCCGTGGAGGATGTCAGCGCGGCCAAGGTCAGGCTAATCCTGTTTTGTTGTTGTCTCCCCCATCTCCCTTTTTGTGCAATCTGTTGGCCATGGTTGCTGTGGGCATATGCCCGATTTAGAATCACCCCTTTTTTTTCTAATAAGTGCGGGAGCACTCGTACCGAGTGCCCACCTCTGTTGGTCGTCCGATGGACATCCTCACTAGGTCTCTTTCGTCTCTCCCAGGTGAGAGGAGGCTCTTCTCGTCCACTAGTTTTTATCCCCACCTCACAGCTCCGCCCCCTGCATCCCTCCTCTGCCTAAATCAACTCCGCCGTCGTAACCCAGAACTCGAACTCTGCCTCACCGCCTCCCCTCATTCCCCGTCGCCGGCCGGGAGGACGCCAACCTCCACACGCGCTGCAGGGCCCGTCCCCATGGAGGATGCCCATCTCCACACGTGCGCTGGGGGCCTCCATCTCTGTGGCGCGACGCCGGTACGCCTACCTCCACCGCCCGTCTCCATGGCGCCGCCTGGGGAGAACGCCCAAACTCCATAGCCCCCCCGTTCCCGTGGCGTGGCGCCGGAAAGGGCCTCGCCCAACCGCGCGCTCTAGGGCCCCCCACCTCCATGCCCATGGCGCGCCACCGGCCCCTGTCTCCGTTCGCGCCGCCGGGAAGGGCCTCGCCCAACCGCGCGCTCTAGGGGGGGCCCCATCTCCATGGTGCGCCGCCGGGACAACTCCCAGCCAGGGCCCCCGTCTTGGTTCGCTCCGCCGGGCGCCCCTTGGCCCTCTTCCATTGTCCAGCAAGTAGACTCATCGCGATCTCATGTCGATGTATTTTTCTACATCCACGCTGCCATTTTTTACATTCTCAGTTAGAATCACAAATACTAAATATTTTCCGAGACGTAATTTTATCAAGTTAAACTCTAATTTCTTACATTCTAATATTAGTTCTGAATTTAAGGAATCAAAGGAGAAGATGGCAGATGCATTTACTTTTTATTTATATGGATTTATACATCATCAAGAGCACGCATTTTTTTTCCCGTCATGAATTCGGCACTGAGAATGCATTCTCTTCATTTCGCGTGCAGACGTGGGCGGTAGTAGGACAGGAAATAGGACTTTCTATTTATACAACACCGGGATGTTAGACTAGTTTATTTCCTAATTTGGGTGGGGCACTCCGGTAGACTATCTAGTGCTATAGCACCGCGTAGCAACGTCCTTTTTATGCAATGATTTCATTAATCTGCAACTAGAATGGCATTCGCCCTACCTTTCCTGCCATTAACCATCCGTGACCCAACATTTCCAAATGCAGGATACACCAACTGTAAACACAAAGTCTACAAGGAGATACCCGCTCGCCTCGCTGGTCGCTATACTGGCCTTGATCACCCTTGTGGGCGTATACATATTCTCGCTCTCCCTGAAGCAAAACGGGATGCTGTTTGGGCTCAAGCAGACGAACATGATCGAGAAGGAGAGGGAGCAGCCCTGCCATAACTCCAGCGTTCCGGAGAGCGAGATACCTTATGTGCACTATCCTTCGCCGGACACTTACAGTAGGTATGGGGGTGGACTAATCTTGGGCATCTATCTAGGTTTTACGTATTTTAGGCTGCCGAGTAACCTGTTCTTTTCCTTGTTAGGAAAGAATGCGTGTGCACACCAGTTAGATTCTTTGCTATCTTGTCGATGCAGAGGTCGGGAAGCGGGTGGTTTGAAACTCTGCTGAATAGCCATGAGAATATCAGCTCCAACGGGGAGATTTTCTCTGTCAAAGACAGGCGTAGTAACATCACGGCGATCACGAAGACGCTGGATAAACTGTACAATCTGGACTGGGTCAGCAGTGCTGCTAAAAACGAGTGCACGGCTGCCGTGGGGTTAAAATGGATGCTCAATCAGGTACCTTTTGGCATGGAAGTGCACGGCTACCGTGGGGTTGAAATATTTGATATCGTTTTATGGCTGAAGTATTTTCTCTGTAAATAGTTGTCTGTTGTACAATGCGGCATTGCATTCTGTAAGTAGCTGCATATGCCTACTGCTTCCAGTTTTTTGGAACCCTAATCTGTAGTTTTCGCTTCAAGGATTGCTAATATTGGTTGTATTGAAATTAGTTAATTTGGTACATCTTTTCCAATAATCTTAGCCTGCCCGTTTTACTTTATTCCTTGTCGAATTACAGGGTCTAATGAAAAATCATCAAGAGATAGCAGCATACTTCAACCGAAGGGGTGTATCTGCAATTTTCCTTCTAAGAAGAAACCTTCTCCAGCGTTATGTCTCTATATTGGCAAATGATTACGATAGAAACACCAAGCAACTAAATGGAACTCACAAGGCTCATGTGCACCACAGAGGCCAGGTACACTTACATTTTCTCCTTCATCTTACTCAGTGTCGAGAGTGCAATAAATTTTTATTTTGTGACTGCAACTTTTGGCATCACAAAGCAATGATGAACCCAATAAATCTTACTGTACCTTTAACTACTACATCTGCTATAGTGTTGTAGATGCGCATGCAGAGTAAAAGAAAATCCTTTTGTTTCCACTGCAGGCAGATGTTCTTGCTCAGTATAAGCCAACAATCGACACAAAATCGTTGATTGCTGAACTGAAGAGATCTGATAAGTTGGCAGCCGATGGTTTAGCGAGTTTCAAGAAGATACGAAATATTGTTCTGTACTACGAGGATGTGGTCAGCAATCACACTGTGAGCCTCGTGCATTATATCCTTGTTTGGGAATCGAATCAACCTTTATTTCTCTGGATAACGTCTGTTTTTCTTTATTTCTTCAGAAGCTCGCAGATGTGCTGGACTTTCTTAAATTGCCAAAGACAAAGCTATCCAGTCGGCATGTGAAAATCCATACTAAACGATTGCGCGATCACATTGATAATTGGATTGATGTTTATAATACTTTGAATGGCACTCAGTATGAGAGCTTCTTGAACGGCCGAAGGTGACCAAATTAGCTAAAAGATGTAAATAATGTTGTAGTGGGTTTTCCATCTTTTGGCCCCTCCTTTCCCCCCTCATGTAGCTAGCAGAGTAGTCAGAATTGGCACTTTTTGTCCATCATGTGCTAATCCAAAGGGTTCGTTTATTTTAAGTTTACGCCCTGGCATATATATTTTAGCTGATTAAATTAATAACTATCATTCAAAGTTATGATCATCTTTACACTTCTCAATCCCCTTCTCTTAGTACAGAGTGGATATTAAATGGATGATAATTACATCTTGATTTTGGTATCACTTCACTATTCGTGACTATTGTATGGCTAAGTTCAGGTAGCTCGTAGAAAATAATATTTTGATGGTTATAACTGATAAATAGGGAAACTTACTCCAATAAGAGATGACATAGTGATCTACTACCTCGGTTCGGTTTTAATCGACGCGGCCATCTACTAGCAGCATGCACATATACTCAACAGGCCCGCGTCGATTAAATGCGTACGGAGGGAGTAATATAGTTCATTAATTGTGGCATATCAGATGCTCATAATTTCAGGACATAAGATGACAAAGGATACGATTATGATTGCTATGTACATTACTTAAGAACTGTTTAAAATTATTTGAGTGCTTCATTTAATCATTTTGTGTCAGAGGTGATATCTGTAAGGACTCTTAATTCGTCCTTGCACAGATGCTCATGCCTAATTCTGATTTAGTTATTATTTACTTGAGAATTGCAAAATCCCTTGCATATTTTTTTTTTCCGAAAATGAAGTCAAAATAAGAAAAATATTCTAAGGAATTGAGAGTTTGAGACCGCCTTCGGGACATTGAATAGTTATGGTGTATGCGGTGATTTGAAATATTACCTAATAACAAAACTTGATTGCTCTTGCACTTTTCAGCGACGACCACTCTGGTTCATGAAAAAGTCATGTTTAAGATATTGGCACGGTCTTCAAAATGTATTTTTCACCAATAGTTATAATATTCTGAACTTCTCAAGAAAAATCTGTGTTGATTTGTTCCCAGTGTAAATGTTTGAAGCAATATTGTTGGCCAAAGTTTCACTTTAAGATATGTGCAGAACGTTGATTTTGGTGAACTGGAGGGGGTACAATTTAAAATCATTGCTGAACTGTTATTGCTTGTTAATGATGACTACTACAGTTAAAAGTAGCTACTGAGAAGAAGCAATCTTCATTCTTGTTTGCGGTATTATTCAAAATTATGTACTTTCTTTCGCTCAGATCCACAAACTGACAATACACACCCCACAAGTAATTTCAGTATGCAACTTAGCCTTCTATCGACCTTCAATTATAGTAACTGTTGCGCTGTTGAATATGCTGCCTGGTTTACTTGATGATGTATCTGTTTCCGTTAGAATTCTTCTAGCGGCAAAGCCAGGCTGCTTAGGAGTTGGCAATGTGGCAGTATCTGTAGTAGCTAACATCATAAGCACTTGAGACATCAATGGACGGTCATCTGGATTCTCTTGCACACACAGGAGTCCGACTTTGATGCATTTGAGTACTTCATCTGAGTTGAACGAGCCATTCATGGTTTCATCTGCTAATTCTATGCCTTTCCCTTCATTCCATAGGCTCCATGCCTGCAGAATAAAAACGTGACCAAGTTATTTTGAAGTTATACTGCAGAACATAGCTTGTATGTGTTGAATGAGGTATGTTCTCACATGTCCTAGAAGATTTAGGTGATTTGAGTAGGAATACACCCCTCTGTTTTTCCTACCACTAATTATTTCCAGCAGTAATACTCCAAAGCTAAAGACATCTGATTTTACTGAGAAGACTCCATCCATCGCATACTCGGGAGACATGTAGCCACTACAGAAAAGCAACATCAATATGAGTAATATTTGGAACTCATTTATAAAATAAAATATTGTTTTTTTTATGTTACCATACTTACTATGTGCCAACCACTTTTAGTGTATTGATTTCTGTCTCATCGCTGCCAAAAATTCTTGCCATACCGAAGTCAGATATTTTGGGAGTCATCTCCTTGTCTAGAAGAACATTACTTGCCTTCATATCTCTATGTATGATTCTGTATCTTGAGTCCTGGTGGAGATACAGCAATCCTCGAGCAATGCCTTCTATGATACTGTATCGCACTTTCCAATCAAGTAGGATGCTGTTGGATTTTTCTGTTCACATATGTAAATACATGTTTTTCTCTGTATTATCAGCCAGTATTCAGGGTCAGAAAAGAAAGGTTGAGAGGTTACCAAATAGGAAGTAGTCCAAGCTCTTATTTTCCATATATTCATATACAAGTATCCTTTCTTGTCCACTAATGCTGTAGCCAAGAAGCCGGACAAGGTTCCGATGCTGTAGTTTAGCTATTAACATAACCTCATTCTTGAACTCATCGAGACCCTGCATGGACGTTTTTGAAAGCGTTTTTACAGCTATTTCTTGTCCATCCTCAAGCTTACCCTGTTATTTTCAAGGAAACAGAGTCAGACATACAGTAGCACTAGATCAGGATGTTCAAATTGCTGCAGTTAACTGTTTGTTCATTTAAAATGCTTGTGCTTTCCTGTAATAACCTTTGTCTAGAAACCTAATAGTTGCTCAGATGGAATCTCACGATTCCATTCAAATTAATCAGTGTTTCTTGATATTGCTTATTTTTTTTCCATACATATGCATTTGTACCGACTGAAGTTCATCCATTAGAGTGCTACCTTATATACTGGTCCAAAGCCACCCTCGCCGAGCTTATTATCGATAGAGAAACCATCAGTGGCAGCTGCAATTGTCCCCAGATCAAATATTGGCAGTTCCAAGTCATCATCGTGACTGCTTCCATCGTAACGGCGGGGGTTGGTGCTGCGTGAACCGCCGCTCCATTTACTCGATCCTGCAAGAATACAAGTCAGAATAACATCCTGGAATACCACTTTACCTTTTCGTCCATGTACATGTTACTCATGTATTTTAAGAATATACATCATGTTTTATACTGTAGTCACAAAGGTCTGATGGATGCTACCTGTTGTTCTTGTTAGCTTCTTCTTTCTTGACCAGAAGAAAAACCCAGCAAGTGCCAAAAGAAATGCCAGTGCGGAGATGCTGGCGACAGCTGCGATCACTGTTGGTGCCTTCTTGGATTTGCTTGTCGAACCTGCATAAGACCGGTGGTTAGTTTGATGATGCATGTGCCTTGACATTTTCGTCTGGTGGAATATGTATATTTCACTCATGAGCAGCCCCAGGAAATGCTACATGATGCTCTCGGGAAAGACGTCGAAGCTTTCAACAGCTGCGACAACCTGAGGACGGGGTAAAGATATTCCCAGGAACCAGTTTACGGTTGCACACATAACTGCTTTGTTGCCCAAAGGCTCGTGAAGTTGGATTGGCGTCTTGCATTTGTATTGTTTGATGGGCCAGAGTAACGAGGTCCCTGATGCTGCTGCTGCTATTGGTGAGAGATGTGGTTGCCTTGCTTGCTGGCTAAGCACTGCCTGGAAGCAATTAAGCATAGTATGCTCTCGTAGAACGGCAGTGCATGAAACACATGAGGCCGGGGCAATGCTCTCATTTCGAAAAAAGGGCATGAAACACATTCTCAGGGAGATCAGCATCTGATACCCTTATTAGGGAGAAAATTGCACAAACCAGCAACTCTTGGGGTCATTGTTGCACAAACCAGTAAATCAAATATTTTGTTGCACAAACCAGTGACTCTAGGGGTAATTGGTTGCATGGAGCTCTAATTAACAGATTATGCAATTAGGGCATCTCTAGCGGCGCGACGTAAACGGACGCTGAGCACCCGTTTTCGTACGCCGTGACCAGAAATGCGTCTGGACACTGCTCCAGCGGGGCGACGCACAGTGACCGGGCCGTCCGCAGAGACGTAAACCTGGCCCAAATATGCGTCAGGTTTGCGTCTCCGCGGATGCTCCGCGGTCGCGGAAAGTGTCCGCGTTGGGTGCATCCGGGCCCAGTCGGCAGTGAGTAGGTAAGCAAAAGATTTTTTCATTACTATTAATTGGCCAAAAGGATCATCTTTACAGAGATGGTTACTCGAGTTAACCTAAAACTACAACGGTCGTACCTACTCGCCGTCGCGCGGCCTATACCGACCTCGGTTACTCGCAGTCGCGCAGCCTACTACTAGCCGTCGGAGGGGCCGGCGCCGTCGACGAAGCGCGAGCTCTTCGCGCACTCGCGCGCCGCGCACATAGGCGAGCGGACATCTCGTCCCGCCTGCGGCGCTCGAAGGCCTCGGCCAGAGAGGAGTCCCTCTCGTGGGTAACTCGTTTGGAGCCTATCCGTCTAATAACCGTTTTAGTCCTCTCTGCAAGCATGTTGTTTAATTGCATAATCTGTTTTTTTTTTAGAACACAGTACAACGCAGACGCTCACAAACACGCACGTACAAACACCCCTATAAACGCATGCACGCACACCCTACCCCTATGAGCACCTCCGAGGGACTGAGCCGGCATATCTTGAGGTTGACGAAGTCACCACTGGCGCCTCGTTGTTGACGGGCACGTCACCTACCACTGAAAGCATAGCGCCAGTTAAATCCTGGAATAAATCCAGGTAAATGCAAACACCCATGTCAAGTCTAGGACTTGAACCTGGGTGGGCTGGTTCCACCACAAGGACCTAACCACCAGAGCCAAGCTCTGTTTGCAATTGCATAATCTGTTAATTAGAGCTCCATGCAACAAATTACCCCTAGAGTCACTTGTTTGTGCAACAAAATATTTGAGTCACTGGTTTGTGCAACAATGACCCCAAGAGTTGCTGGTTTGCGCAATTTTCTCCTTATTAGGGGAAAGAAGCTTTGGCATACTGTAGAGTGGTGCCGGGCAACTAGTCCGACCCACATTTCTTGGTTGCTGGGGGCTGCTCTGCCTGTCATTGTAGACAGGGTGTCTGTGGTTGCGATTCGCACCAGATTTGCTGTTACTGAACATGTACGAGCGCAGGCATGCTAGGCCAGTGGCTAGCTGGAGATGGTGCGTGGCGGGGGCTGCGCTCCTGCCGACGACGTGGATCGGGGCCGAGCCGTACGTGGTGTGTGCTGGAAAGGCTGAAAGCTAGCGCTGGCTGGGTGCGATGCATTGCATGCCGTTTGCTACACTCTCTGCACTGCAAGCAACACCGTCCGTTGTGGTATTTTGGACTTCGCCATGGAATTTGCCTCCGGAAAATTTGTTTTTCACCATCTTACCGTGCATAGGTCGAATTTTGCTGATACACGCGAAACATGCTGAAACAAAAGAAACCCTAAGGTAACTGGAGTAAAACTCCAAAAACCATTATGTAATATATCATTCGAAAGCATGATGAATTTAAAAAAAAAACATGACATGGATATCCAAGCACCAACGGATGATCATGCAACCCATGCTAAGGTTCATGTTTTTTCCTAAACAAGGCAAAAGATTTGATATTTTCATTAATAAAGAAGAGGTTTTATAGACAAAGCCATGGGGTTTAAAACATGGAGTCTACTCTCCCGAAATTACATGGGCCAAAAATTTGGCATCGGCTAAACACCATGCCTTTGCTTCATCATCGATGATGTTAATGACAACATTGGCCGGATGTTGAAAAATCTATCGTTGCACTTCTTCCATATCTTCCACAAAACAAGCATTACCAACGACGCCATCGCTTTCCTTGCCTGATCTCTCTCAAGAGCAAGTTTGTGTTGAAATGTATAACTGGATTGCCTATAGCTCTTTTCATCAGGACAACCAAACCTCTGCAGACTCTTCATTGGCCCAAGTAGCTAGGACAATGTTGTGGAAACCACACCACACAAGGATCTCTTTTATACCCTAGTAGTAAAGCGGCATTTGTAAAGACGATGACTCACCGATTCTTGTACTTGGTTATATAAGGTGCAACTCCCATAATTTTGCCAATCTCAAGTAGATCCACCGTTCAATGTCCTATTTTGCATCACCAACCAAGCAAAGAATTTGCATTTGGGAGGTTCGTGCTTTGGAGGTCGCATAATCCTATCGATTATCAGTGAGCATCTTATCGCGGTCTTTCGCTTTATCCTCCCCCGCGAAATTTCACCTGCCACTGGATTCGATGCCCTCACGCGACACTTGCCACTTGTCTTGTGGTCTACAAACGATCATGCGACGCTAGTCTAATCGACATCAAGCATATGCCAGACAACACCATAAAACGCATTTGATTCATCCAGCGAAGGGGAAATCTCGTCGCAATCCCCATGTCTCCTCTCGGCCATTCCATTGGTAGAGCGACACACCAAAAGCTCTGATTGTGGACGGTGCACGTAGAAGCTCGACAGGAACCTCACAAAACTAGTTGTGGTGCTTGGAAGAGTCGGCTCCACCGTGCAGTTTCAGCCAATCAGCTCGCGGTGCCAAGCATGCATGCATTCACACGCGCTGCCGTTCAAAGAAAAAGGGCAACATTGTCGACCACTGATCAAGTGATCGTGTGCTCTTTTTTGGTCCTTGGTGCACGAGGGAAACAGGAAACTAGCGAGCTACCTGAAGCATGCGAAAACGTGTGGTCTCACATTTTGCAAGGTTGGTGAGCTACATTCAGTGAGAAATCTAGAGCGTGTACAAGGTGAGATGCACATGCACGGTGGAGCAGTGGAGATCTCATCTGGTGGCAGTGGCTATTTTGCCCTACCTTGCATGATTAAGCTTTGTTGGGCTGTGCAAAATCAAAGTTTGCGCTTTTTCTGATAGGTGCATGGCCCTGCTTTTGGAAGTAAAGAACTGGGGACCGATGTGCTCACTGTCAAGCTTAAAAAGCTCTTTTCAATTCTCTCTAGCAACATCGATTTGCCATTTCAAAAGAAGAAGCAACATTGATTTCATGGCAGCATCTCTAGCCACACCCCGTAGCCCCGCTAAAGGGTTATGGGGTGCGGGACACGAAATCGACGCCCAGTCACAGCTCCAATAGCTTCCTTTTGTGCCGACGTGACCCAATCTAACACTTCCACTCTGCTATGTCCCTTAGGGACCGGCCCGGTAGCGTTAGGCACAGTCAACAAAGTGGTGGGTCATCCTTGTCATAGACACAACTAAAACCATTCCCACTTCTTACATCCATGTCGTCGCTGATGCAATTCGCTAGCCCTCGTTGCCATGCCGCACCGAAGACGCCCTTTGTTAAACCTACGAAGAAGCCCAAGCAACAGCTGGAGGGGATGTCACTGCATGCATGGGAAGCGGAATGTAAAAGGAGAGTGATGCTGCCGGCCAACCGCAAAGGGCGTCGTGGTGTCGCCAACTTTAAGAAGATGGTGAACGAGGCGGCGGCAAGCATCGCCACCTTAACCAAGGGATCAATGTTGGTGTCGACAACAACACCCACGTCGCCGATGGAAGCGAAGGGAACACCACGATGCACCCTTCAAGGACCACATCATCGTCTTCCCAGCCTACTTCCGAGAAAACATATGAGCCGCTATCAAGGTTCTCTGTTCTCTCCCCCCCCCCCCGAGACTAGCGAGAGCGACCATGTTGGATTCGATCCAAAAACCCTCTTTTCCTTTTGTCCCTGACTGCCACCATAGTGAGACTAGGAAGAAAATCAAAACGAGAAACGGGAGCCGAGGCCTAAAATGGAAGGCCTTGGTGGAAGAGTGCCTCACTGAGGCTTGGAAGACCCTGAGCCTTGACCCTATTAGCAGGTGCCCAAAAAACCTCCGACAACTATTGGAAGAGGATGAGAGACCAATTCAATGAGCGGAAACTCTTAAATGAGTTCAAGCACATGCTCATCACCCGCAACGAGTCGGGTATGTCGTATAGGTGGTATTATGCAAAACATTTACAACAAGGAAACGTTGAGCGAATTCCCGTAAGGCCCGGGAATGGTAAGAAGATGGTGGATTAAGTAAAAAATGCTCTATAATTTGTTTAATTGGCATACTAAAATTTCTCATGTATTGATGTGTGTTTGTTTGGTTAGTTCATTGATGCGCTAGAGATGTTTCGAGAGCAAAACAAAGAGAAGGAATTCAAAATGACGCATGTCTTCAAAAGAATGCAAACTTGCAACAAATGCAAGATCATCCGGAGGTCTCTCCCCAAGGGTGACACCATAGATGTAGATGGTTCAACGCCCTCTTCGTTGTCCTCGGAAGGACGACCCACCGGGAACAAAAAGGCAAAGGCTAGAAGGGATGGGGTGACATCATTGAAAAGGGTGTAAGCATCGATTGAAAGTGCATCACCGACTCCACATCGAAATCGATCTTGGGAGACCAAAAGAATTATGCAAGGTGGACGGTCTTAATGAAGAACCAAGAGAAAAAGATCGAGCTTGAGAGAGCAAGAATGATGATCTTGACGGATGAGAAATCGAATATGAATGCCGATGCGAAGGCGTACTATATGGTATATCGCCAGCACATCCTGCAGGCAATGGGGATTGAACCGGCTGCATCGATGGCGGCATTAAACACAAGCAAGACGGACGAGTCAACTATCTTCCATTTGACTACATGGTGTTGTAATATATGTGGTGGCGTTCTGGTGGAAAATACATTAAATTTATGCCTATTTCTATGTGTGTTTTTTGTAACTTTAAAAAATTATATATATAAAAAGGTTTTGGAGGTGTTATATTGGGAGGCCGGCTAGTTGCAAGCACTCCCAACATGGAGGTGGCGTTTTGGCACACGCGTGCATATGCAACCATTATAGAAAATAATAAAAAAACAATTTTAAAAATGTCGAAAAAATCTGACATAAATTTTTTGGTATACATCGTGACATCCTATGTTCGCTCACAAGTTTTCGTGGAAAAAAAATATTTTGTACGGTGTGTATAAAAAAGATAAAAAAATGTTCTGTACATAGTTGTACAACATCAAAATTTGTCTTTTTACAGGCATAACTTTTTTTTTGAAAAGTTATGTACCAACATAAAATGTCTAGATGTACATGTAAAATTTTAGTTTAGAATTTTTTGACACTTTGACATGTGGATTTACATAATGGGAGCATATGCTCCTATGAGCTAAAGGACATTTTCTGATCATAGAGGAGCGTGGCTAGAGATGCTCAGGTGTGGGAAAATGAAAAGTACAGAACGAACTAGAGGATACATAAGGTGGTTAGCTGGCATATATTCTACCGGTTTACTGAATATTGGGCTTTGCATTTGCATAGTGGCACTTGTACGAACGTAGCAATGCGATGCCGAGTATTGCATACGTACCGAGATCGGCGGCGGCGAGGCGGACGAAGAGATCCTGTCCGAAGTCAGCGTACACGCGCAGGTCGGTGAGCCCGGAGCTCCACATGACGCAGCCCCAGCCATTTTCGCGACGGTCCTCGCTGACATTGCCGCTGGCGTACGCCGTGCAGGAGCAGTTCGTGAGGCACGCCTGCCGGCACTGCTCAAGGCTGAGGCCCATGTCCAGGACGGTGCGCGTCGTGTCGGGCACCTTGGTGTGCCTCACCGTGACGAACCCGTCGGCGGTGGCGCTGCCGTTCCTGCCGCAGCCGAGCGGCGTCGACCGCACGCACCCGTCCCGGCCGTCCCGCAGCGCCCACGCCGCCGGCGACTTGGGGACGAAGCCGCGCAGGCAGGAGCATGCGGGGAGGCTGTTGGGGTCGCACACGCCGTTGGGCCCGCACGGCGACACGGCGTCGCACTGGTCCTTGGGCGCGTACCAGTACAGCTCCCACGTCCCGGCCGCCGGCACCCACGTCGACCGCTGGATCAGGCCGTTGCTCCCCGTGCCGGTCAAGCCCAGCCTCGATATGACCGACTCGTTGTGCACCTAAGTCGTGAGCTCAGTAGGGTAAGCAATGCGATTTGATCAATAAACTGGGTGAGTTGTGCGAAGTCGGAACGAGTACGTACATGGAAGCTGTACGTGACTTCCTGGGCGTTGTTGATGAAGCTGTAGGTGAAGTCGTTGTAGGTGACGAGGTCCGGCACGCCCCCGAACTGGACGCCGTCCCAGGGCCCGGAGCGGTAGACGGTGTCGGCGCCGTTCCAGATGAAGATCTCGGGGTCGCCGGACGCGACCATGCCCATGACGACGGGGCCCGGCGAGGGGTCCGACGGGCTCTTCCAGGCCGTCAGCTTCCTGTTCCGCCCCGTCACGAAGTCGATCCCGAGCTTCATGTCCGAGAGCAGCGTGTCGGTCGGGTAGTCGAACCCCTGCCACGCCACGGCGCCGCCCGCGTCCGCGAGCACGAGGTTGCCGTTGTCCAGGATCCGCGCCGCCGGGCTCGCCAGCGCGGATGCCGGCTTGACCGACCACACGACGGTGGAGTTGTTCGACGCAATGGCGAGCGTGCCGGTGGCGGACACGGACAGCGTGGCGCCCGGGTTGGCCGCGGCGTCGCCCGGAATTGGGTGCTCGCGGTTGGCCACCCACACGACCGTGCGGACGGAGACCTTGCTGTACCAGACTCCAAGGTAGGTGTTGTTGGCGCTCGGCGGGGTGAAGAAGCCGAGCACGAACTTGCCGTCGGGCTCCGAGAGCAGCGTCTCGTTCGCGGCGAGGGGGTGGCCCGGCGTGACGGTGTCTCTGGCATGGCATGCCGTGGACAAGAGAAGGAGGGAGAGGAGGATGTAGCAAGCGAATGGCGCCATTGCTCTGAAAATGAGTGGCGCTACCACGTCACAGTGGGTTGTACGCTAGCGTTCTGGACGGGAGCTGCAGGATAGGGTGGTGGTGGAGGATTGTCGCATGCCGTGGAGTGGAGACTGGACATTGGCTGCGAACGCAGCGATTTTACCGGCTCCGATTGATAAAGGAGTAATGACGTCCTGCTAAGGTCACCCATGTGTTGATAAGGCTTCTAAAAATTTGTGAAATATGTCTGAAATTTATGAAATAGGTTTGAAACTTGTGAAAATTTATTTATTGTTCAAAGTATGTTTCGCAAAGTTTCGCATATGTTGCTACCGTGTTTATGAAACTTGTGAAACATTTTCTACTATTTAAATTTATTTCAATTATGTTTCAGTTTTGTCAAAAAGGAGACAAATAGTTTCACCAATCTCAAAACACAATCTGTGGTAGATGGTACTCCTGCACATACATCCTGCTGCCCGTAAAAAGGAGTTTTCGCATTGGCCGCTCACTACAAACCTGGACAGGGAGACTCCTTTTTAAGAGGACGTGAGCTCCTCTCTAGGCTCTCCAATTGCTGCCACAAAGTTTACAGAGCCACTGGGTAGTGGGCAGTGGGAGAGCTTTTCAATTTTGGTGGCTCGCATCTTAGGCCATCTCCAACGGGCCAACCGCGTTACAGAGCTCAAATTGTCCGTGCGCGTCCGTTTGTGTCAGCCCGCGAACGTCATACGGGTTGGAACGATCATTTGCGTCTGGGGTATCCCAGTGGTGCGGACACATTTTTTAGCATGGACACCGTTAAGGTCGTTAATGGTGGTTTAACGTCCCGTCGAGGCCTGCCGCCGGCGATTACTGGTTCCCGCTCATGCCCAACAGATTGGCGTGTTTTGCCGACGTTTTGCGCGAGCGGGAAACAACATGCGCGTCAACACCGTTCTGATCTCGATGGCATCATCAACATCATCATCGGCAGCGAGCAATACGATGGAAGGAGGTAAAAAGGTCCAATCTGATCTCGTTGATTTTGTTCCTGACCCTCCCACCCGTTTGCATGCATATGCCAATCTGGAAAAATCAATGGAGATGACATTAGGGAGCTTTCGCTTCCTCGTCGGGAAAGAGGGATTGCACCGTTTTCCGGCACCCGTTGGCGGCCGAGCCTGATTACTCGGTATCTTCGGCGTCATCCGTTGAGTCAGGCGACGAAGAAGTTTCGCCACCACGCTTCACCAAGCCCGCTGATAGCGGAAAACTCGCCGATCTATTCGGTGAGATGACTTTCGGGTCAGTCACGGAAATCGATCTGTCTCAAGATAGCGACTCAAAAAGCTTCATCAACTTTGACTTCACCAACACAACCAACTCCACTGCTAGTAGGGAGGTCTTTGCCGATCTATACGACGATGTCACCTATCTTGAGTTCGATGAGAGCGCAAGTACAACATACCATCAGATTTGCGTAATCATGGGTGGCACGAGAGCGACAGCTATGCAAGATCCAAGTTCACCTCAGCGGAGCCGCGAGATCTTGGAAGAGGAAGTTGCCCAAAGGATACATAGATAGCTGGGAGAACTTCGAGAACCTATTCGTGCAAAACTTCAGGCCCACTTGCAAAAAACCAGCGTCAATAGAGCAGTTAAGGACGTGCACGCAGAAATCAGGTGAATCGATGAGGGCATACATCCAGTGGTGAAGTCTCATCAAAATTTTGGTTGAGCATGTGTCCGATGAAAGGGCAATCGACATGTTCATCGCAGGCATCCGTAGAAGGGATCTTGTCGAGGAGCTGGGAAGATCTAATCCAAGAACAGTAGCAGAGCTCATGGAAACAACGAACAGGTGGGCTGATGGAGGATCGCAACAGAAACATCAACCAGCACAAGAGACGTTTTCGTAACTTTGCAGAATACAACGATCCCAGCCAAGTATCGGCCGGCTTCCGCAGTAACAATGGTAGCAACCATCGTGATGATTATCACAGGAGAAACGAGCAACGGAGTGATAATAGAGATGCACCAAACTCTAGCAGGCAAAATAGTCGACCCAGGTTTCCACGACCATACAACGTGTCACCCGAAGAACTTTTGAATGAACCTTGCTAGATGCACTTCTACGTCGATTCTGACGGGAGAGAAAATCGGGTTACCTTCAGAAAGACTGTCGAATATTTCAAACTTTACGAAGGGTAACAGAGAACACGCAAGCAGAGGCAATCAGAGGGGGATATACACAAGGACCAAGGAGTGAGGTGCACATACCATTGCCACCACCACCTGCAATCACCAGTGCGAAACAACATCAGCTGCAAATTGCGGGTCCCAATGATGATTTCACACCCACAAGGGGAGCAGTGTCGATGATCCATAAAGGCATATCGTCCAATAGATCGCAGAAGCTAATTACACGGAAAGTGAATATGGCAGTACTAGCACCTCCACCAACCATCGAATACCTAAATAGGTCAGGTCAACCAATAGGGTTCAGCATAGAAGATCACCCGCCCCAGGTGTCGCGGCCAAGACATTCAGCAATGGTGTTACTAACAGTTATTGAAGGATATGATGTCTCTCGCATATTCATTGATGGAGGGAGCAGCATAAACCATTTATGCGGACACATTGAGGAAGATGAACATCTTGTTGGCTAACCTAGCACCAACAGATACACATTTTCACGGGATTACGCCCGAGAAACCAACTTATCCCCTAGGCAAAATATCACTCGACGTACAGTTCGGAACAAAAGAAAATTTTAGGAAAGAGAAGCTCGAGTTTGAGGTCATAGATTGGCCGTCGCAATATCATGCCCTCTTGGGACGACCCATATATGCCAGATTCATGGTAGTACCACATTATACATATATATTGTGGAGGATCCCTAGACCTAAGGGCCGATAACGGTTAAAGGAAGTTTTTCCCTGTCAGATAAGTGCGATAGAGATTTTCACAAACTCTCTTAGTCATTCAGAATGCAAGCTGCGTACGAGGCAACCAGGCTTACCACCAACCATGATGTACTGCTGGACCGAGGAAGATCCTTGCAAGAGCAAGCTTTCAACACCTCCAAGAACTCCAAGGAAATGCAGATACACCCGACAGATTCCAAAAAGACGACATCCATTGCAACCAACTTGGATAGCGCATAGAAAAGCGCGCTCATCGAGTTCATTCGTGAGCGCTGGGAAATCTTCGCATGGTGCCCAGCTGACATGCCAGGAGTACCCAGGGAACTTACCGAGCACGCACTTAATCTATATCCAAGAGCTAGACCGTTTTGACAACCTTTGCGCCGTTTTTCTGAGCCAAACCGCAAAGCCATGTTGTCTGAAATTCATCAACTTGAAGAATATGGTTTTATCAAGGAAATAAATACTGTGGCCACTTGGGTCGCTAACCCGGTGCTGGTCCCGAAGAAAAACACTGAAGTCAATTCCCATGTGCGTCGATTTCACGTGTCTCAATAAACATTGCTCGAAGGATCACTTCCCCCTCCCAAGGATCGATCAAATCATCGACTCCATGGCAGGTTGTGAGCTTCCTTCCTGGATGCATATTCTGGTTAAAACCAAATTCGACTGAAAGAAAAAGATGAAGTCAGAACAACTTTCGTAACCCCTTATGGCGTGTTCTGCTACAAAACAATGCCCTTCGGGTTTGAAACGCAGGAGCAACGTACCAGAGGATGATGCAGAAGTGCCTCGCCGCACAGATCGGAAAAAAACGTCCAAGTATTCATCGATGACGTGGTCATCACAACAAAACAAGGGTTATCCCTCATTGACGATCTTCGAGAAACATTCGATAGTCTCGACAAGTTCCGCATCAAGCTGAACCCGACGAAGTGCTCCTTTCGTGTTCCTGCGGGAGAACTTGTCGGAGACTTGGTGTCAGCCAGGGGAATTGAAGCAAACCCAGAAAAAATACAAGCTACCCTGACAATGAGGAAGTCAACCAAGCTCAAGGAGATACAACAGCTAATGGGGCAAGTCGCAACTCTAAGCAGATTTGTCGCCAGGTTGGGAGAAAAAGCGTTGCCCTTTTACGCTCTTATAAAGCAAGGAGAAAAGTTCGAGTGGAACGAGGAAGCAGACAAGGCTTTTGAGCACTTAAAGCGCACTATTTCGACACCACCAGTATTGGTGGCACCACGAGAAAAAGAACCCCTGCTGTTGTACATTGCGGCCATGCCACAGGTGGTCAGCATAGTTCTTGGGGTAGAGCGGGAAGAAGAAGGAAAAAATTTATGGAGTTCAGCGCCCAGTATATTTCCTTAGCGAAGTTTTGTCCCCCTCCAAGCAACGCTACCCGCATTATCAGTAGCTAGCATAGTAGTGCTTAATGAGGCACCCCTCTCGAACATCTTGAACAACCCAGAGGCTACAGGACATGTCTCCCTTTGGGGAATAGAACTTTCCCCTCGAGACATCACATACAAAAAAAACAATCAAGTCGCAAATTCTGCCAGACTTTATCGTAGAGTGGATGAAAATCCAGAACATAGGACCACCGGATTTGTCGAGTACTTGGCACATGAATTTCGACGGGTCCAAGAGAACGGAAGGAGCAGGAGCAGGCGTGATACTTGTTTCCCCGCAAGGTGACAAGATGAAGTATATACTGCGGATGACCTTCCTCAACGCGTCAAATAATAAAGCAGAATATGAAGCTCTTCTCCATGGGATGAAGATGGCAAAATCATGTGTGCTACATACCTGAAAATATTCGGCGACTCTCAGTTGGTAGCACAACAGGAGATGAAGAAGTGTGATGCAGTCAACGGCAGCATGATAGCATATAGGGATGCATACAATGAACTCGAGAATACCTTTGACGGATGTGAAGTAAATCATGTGAGTAGAGACTCAGCAATGATGAAGTCGATATTTTGGCAAACATCGGGTCACAGTGTCTGCTCATACCACCAGGAGTGTTTTGGGAAGAAATCAGTGAGAGATCAACCAAGTCAAAGAAACATGTGGTGCAGAAGCAGTCGAAGAAAAAAGATAAACCCAAGAAAGCCTCGGGGGCTGCAGTAGTCCCATAACCATAGATTTTGGATGGGGATGAAGATCCAGAAGAGGTGATGATGATACAAATCCCATGGATGCAAACGTATCCGGTGTATATCACAAGGAAAAAAATACTGGATGATCCAGTGGAAGCACTATCAGGCGATCTAAAAAACGTTCACAGTGATCGAAGTAAAATTATATAAACGCAGTATATCAGATGTCCCGCAGAGATGTATTACACCCGAAGAAGGATGGCTCATACTCAAGGATATACACGAAGATTTTCAAAAAAAAGGATATACACGAAGGGATATGCAGCCACCACGCAAGCAGTCAAGAAATTGCAGCCAAAGCTTTTCGAGCTAGTTTTTACTGGTTATCAGCCATAGAGGATGCGAAGGAGATCGTGCGTACCCATGAAGCTTGCCAGAGATTCGCGTCCAAACCCCATTCTCCACCAGCCGAGCTAATGGCAATACTTTTGGCATGGCCTTTCTCCTAATGGGGACTCGATATGGTGGGAAAATTGCATAAGTCTTGGCCAGGAGGACACGCCTATCTGCTCGTTATTAGTCGAAAGCTTTACCAAGTGGATTGAAGCAAAACCAGTAACAACAGCAAATGCAACGGTAGCAGTAAATTTCATCAAGAGCATAGTTTTTCGGTTTGGTGTCCCTAACAGCATAGTAACGGACAATGGCAGCAACTTTATCTCCGAGAAAGTTTGCATCTGTGGCACATCCAAAAACCAATGGCCAAGTCGAAAAAGCAAACGGTCTCATATGCAACGGCATCAAGAAGTGTTCACTGGCTCCACTCGAAAAAGCAAGGCACACATGGGTCAACGAGTTACCCTCCGTGTTATGGAGCTTGTGAACAACACCGAACGCAGCAACTCAAGAAAATCCTTTCTTTCTAGTCCATGGTGCCGAAGCTGTGCTCCCGGTAGAAACAGAACACAATTACCCAGAGTTGTGGAATATGATGAAGAGGCCTCGCAAAAGGCACTCGAGGACGATGTTGATGCAGTTGATGAAGCAAGAGACGTAGTGTTGTCAAGAGTAAGCGCATATCAGCAGAACCTCAAGAATTACCATAGCCGTCGGTTGCGAACCAGTTCTTTTGAAGTCGGAGATATAGTTCTTCGACTTAAACAAGATGGCCATGAGAATCTGGAATCGCCATGGTTGGGACCATACATCGTCACTGAAGTTATTCCAGGAGGAGCATGTCGACTGAAAGATAAGAAGACATGCAAAGATGAAGGGAACCCGTGGAACGTTGCAAGTTGCAATGTTTCTACGCGTAAACAAGCAGTCAGTGTAGCAATGACCATGTAAACATATAATGTACTTGAACAGCTCGCAAGTTTTCAGACACACTATTTTCCTTTCATGGTACCAACTGGGACTGAAATTTTTTTAATGAGGCGGGCTTGCTTTGCTGAAATATAGCATGGTTAATAAAGATAAAGATATCGAGAATTATTGTTTCTTGTCGCAAATTTCAGGCTCGGGGCTAAACCCGCACAAATCAATATAGCAAACTTGAAAACAATCGTATTCTCCTTGGTTTGAATAAACCTCGTGGATTAAAACAATCAGTAATCTTCGCCACCCCAATGCTCGGGGGATGAGATGAAAGTTGGCCATAAGTAAAGTTTTATTTGACTGCATAATCGTCTCGCAAAATTATAAACATAGCACGACAAAATAGTATACGCGACAGTATCTTTGTCTACACAATGATTTGATACCCAACCAACAAAGTACAGGACAAACACATATATACAACGCTGCATTTTGGCTCAAACCTCATGCAGTAATCAATATAAAGAATTTCTATATCCATTTATATACATTCTTCTTTGTTGCAAGCAACTGTTGCGTTGAGTCATCATATCGGAATTCTTTGAAGAAGGAAGAGTCTACTTCGAGTAGCTTATCAATCATTTTTATGTGACATCAGATACATCCTCGATGTGTTGATCAAGCTTTATCCTTTTCTTCAAGCTCTTCAAAAGAACATCCTGCATGACTTTGTCAAAATCCATCTTTGGATTGTAAATCCGAAGCCAGATCAATGCAAACTTGGCGCCAACAATCATTTGAGCTTTCACGAAGTTATGGATATTACACACATCTTAAAACTTCTCCATAAGCTGAGTCAGATTTTCGGGCTGCGGGTTACGAGGTAACATAGCATTGTACACCATACCCAACATGTTATTGCAGAAGTCAAGAAATTCTCGAGTCTTGGTAGCACGATCTTGAAACTGAACAATACGATGACATCGCATTTCATCTGCCCAGAAGTCAATATTGTTCTCTCTGGCAAGGCGTGTAAGACTAGCAACCCGCAAGTTCACCCTTTGTTCCTCAGCAGCAGTATCCAAAAGGCTCTTGTCATGAAAAATAAAAGCAATACAGCAAGAGCCAAAGCAAGGTAATTTGAGTCGACAGGACAAGGAAAACACACCAACCATGTCTTGACTTACGTCAGTCCTGAGGTAAAGCATGCAGTTTTCATGTTGGGAAGAGCGAGTGGCTTTGGCAACTGCAGCTTCTTCAGATCTCAGGGACTCCTGTGCTCAAAGAAGAGCAGTTTGCTCACGATCCGATGATTTTCGTGCTTGGTCCAGAGCATTCATAGTTTGTTTTTTGAGAAATTGGAGTTGTTTTCGCAGTTCTTCCATCTCCCGTTTCATCGAGACAGGTATCGAGGATGCATTTAACGAGATATTTTTTGGAATTTTGGCGGGTTGCGATGCAGCAGGAGATGCGTCAGAACATCCAACCTCGGTATAGTTTTGAAAAAGTAACAGGAAAGTAAAATACACTCGACATCAATCATCCAGCAAGGTGATTTTTTTCCATTTATCGTCATAATATATTACAATAAAATGTTCAAAAGATGCAGCTCATAAGGCGCTTACATGACAACTGGGAGCAACAAAAGGAAAATATTTACAAATAAGGGGGTACAAGATTGTCTACTTGACCTCCGTCTGAGCAGTGCTGGTAGAGGCAAAAGATCTTGGGTCGAGGATGGAAATGATTTTCTCCGAGAAGGACTTCGCACCCTTTACAAGAGCAGTCCACTTGTCATTGTTCAATCCTCGTACAGCCGCAACTTTAGCCTAGTCAACCTTCTCTCCGCTGGCTATCACCAGTGCGATGGTGCCTTCGACTCCAATCTTCAGGCTTGATTGGCGGTGTGCCAAAGCTGGGTCACCTTTTTGTGTGAAGCTTTTGGCGAGAAGCTCAAACTTTTCTGGTGGCGCAGCCTTCGGGAAGAAATGCGTGAATATGCGTTAGAGTGCAATTCGCGCCGCCTTCAAGAAATCGTGCGCCAGGGTACAGTTCATCTCCAGAATTGAGAGAGTATCCAGGAGGGCATCTTCTTTCAAGTCCTGGTTCCTGGTATACATCTCACCATTTTTTTCTACTGAAGAAAGAGGTACCTTTTTCAATATAAAAATGGAGGTGGTATAAGAAAACAAATAAAAGGATGTCAAAAGGAAAAGAAGAAACATTACTCGAGAATTTGGCGGATTGTGTATCGAGACGCGCAATAATGGCGGCTTCCCGTTTGGCAATCTGCCCCTCCTTTTCACTCAAAGCGTTTTTAGCGGCATGGAGCCTGTCCCGAAGGTCTCCAACCCTCTTAGATTTTCTTTCAGCTTCTTCACAAGCTTTTTCGCTAGCTTTGAGTTTCTTCTCAAGTTCTTGGGCGCGCTTATCAGCAAGGTGGAGTGCCCCTGGGTAAAAGGAAGGATTGTGTTATAAGAAAAAGACCAAAGAAGTGTTAGGCAATATATACAAAAAACATACTTCTTAAGGAGTCGGCTTTGTCTCGGAACCCGATAAATCGGGAACCTATGTCGACCATCTCCTTCACCACGAGCTACAAAATAGTCGAAATGCAAAGGAAAAGTGTTAAAAAGATGGCATTTTTCGAGTAAACAAAAAAGCATAATCAAGCACAAAAGGTAAGCTTACATCATCGAGTAGAGGAGTCGATAAACTCTTGGTAGCAACTACCTCTTCACCGGCAGCACTAGTCCTTGGTTTCTTCTTCGATACTCGGGGGTTGCGTGGTGGATCCGAAGATTTTGGGGCAGCTTTCGGATCCTCGGAAAGGACCAGCATAAGGGATGAACTCGTGTTCGTTGGTCTAGAAGCGTAGAGGTCCAGATGTTCTCGTCATCCCTAACTTTGTTGAAAATATTTCAGCATATGAAAAAGAAATGAAGTCAAAATAGCTGGGTGGAAGAAAAATAAAACTTACGAGCTTACGGCGGCGGCAGAAGCGAATGGGTCGAACTCCGCTTGTTCTTTATGAGAAGATTCTTCGGCAGCTGGTTAAGATAGCTTGGACGTGCCGGAATCCTCTTCATCAGTCATTATTTTCCTCTTTTGTTTCTCTTGGGAAGCCGCAGGAGGATCGGAATTTGTTTGTGAGGAGCTAGAGGCATGCACTGACTCCGAAATTCTATCAGATGAACCTGCACTCTTTTCAGATTCTGCTGGTTCACTGTCACGAACTGAAGTTTCTTGCGAGTCATCTGTAATGATGGCTCGGAGGTACATCGAAGGGAGTAGGAGAAAGCGAAGAAAGAATTTGATGGTTCTGCTTGTTAAAAGTGCGAGTTAACACAACAAGGGTACAAAATAAGCGGGAAAAGTGAAGTAACATAACTCGAGCAAAAATACTTACAGCTGGGAGGGCATGGGTACCACTGGTGGGTTCCACGCGACAAGAGGAAGGAACTGGACACTTTTTGCTGAGCGAGGTGAAGCGGCGTACTAGTTTCCCCAAGTCATTCACGGAGAGATCTTTGGAAATTCTAGCGGCATCACCACCTCCGGAGTATAGCCAGAGGGGATTCGCGCGAGCCTAGAAGGGCTGCACTTGAATTCGCAGAAAATGTGCAATGATTGGCACACCTGACAATTCTTGCCCTTTGCTATTTTGTAGAGCTTTGATCCGAGCAATCAGGGACTCGGTAGCCGACAGTTCTTCGGGTGTAGCTTCTGCATCCCAAGACATGCGCCTCAAAATTTCTTGCGACAGGTCGAAGGGAGCGAGGCCATACTGTTGAGTAACAGTTGGCTCGTCCTTGACGCACATCTACTTCTTGCGCCAGCCTTGGACGGAGTCGGCGAATTTCACATCAAAATATCCGACCTCCGGTCGCACACTGATACAGACACCACTTACATTGTAGATTGCGTTCCTCGAGTTGTTTTGATGGAGATGGAAGATACGTTTCCAAATTAAGGCCCCGGTGGGGATGGACGGCAAGAAAGCATTCACAGAGTGTGATAAAGATGGATATGTGGAGAATAGAATTAGGAGTCAGCTGATACAGCTGAATCCCATAAACAAACAACAGTCCACGAAGAAATTCGTGGACTGGAATGGACAAGCCGCAATGGAGGAAGTCAGTGAAAATTACCCAAAAACCCTCGGGAGAATTTTTGGTAGCTTCATCCCCTGGGAGTTGCATTGCTCCATCGCTGGCTAGCAAACCAAGTTTCTTGAGCCTGCGGTGGTCCTGCTTGGAGAATTTGGATCTCTCCCATCCAAAAACCTTCTCCTTCTCCGTCCGAGCGGAGGTGCCGGTGGCGATCTTGGCGCGCTTGGTTCGCGTAGGCATGGTGGCAACGCAGGAGCGAGATGGATGTGAAGAGGAGCTCTGACTCAATGCACGTGAATGGAGGTGAGAAGTTAGGGCAATGGCAAGGGCAAGTGATTCGTGTGGCGGAGTGAAGGGGAAAACAGAGATCGAGGTTTTACCTTTATAACATGGAAGACGAAGTGGCTAAACCATTGGATATATGCGGAATGATCCTGGCGCTACATGTGGCAGCGTAGTAAAAATATTTTGTGGTTTATTTTGGAAACAAAGAAGTTACTGCGTGCATGCCCGAAATGTCGGAGAACGTGCAAGGCATACTTGTGTGACGTGGAAGAAGAGCAGAGATGTTGGACCCACAAAACAGCGGTCCACCAGTAGTCGTGTCTTCCCGAGGCGATAATACATGATCTTCGTCAGCGCCGACATCATGGTTGAAAAAATCTTCGAGTTATCAAGACAATATAGGACGAGAAGTATAAAATTTGGAGCTTACGTCCAGTTGCAAGCACCCAACGTATGCTCGGGTGCTACTCTTATCAGCAGTACACATTATATTTCTGATAAGACAAGGTAATGATGAACAATATATAGTTGGTTAATAGCAAAAGTTGAGCCTACAACCAAATGAAAACACTCGGCTGTAGCCTCGGAGGCTACTCCCATCGAACCGCTGGTCGCGCACCCGATGAATTATGGTAGGAAAAGAAAGTAAGATAACAAGGTAGTACAGAATGGAACCGAAGAATTTTGGTTGTATGCATACATCTTCGAGTTTCATAAAACTCGTCATGTACTCCCATCGGGAGCCAAGATATCATTCTTTATAATGCATCAACTCGAAGAAATGATGCATTCCAACAGCTGCACAAAGGCACTCGACAATATATTCTCAGAGCGCGTCCGTCGAGATAAAAATTCTGAATGACGTGACCCGTCCTGTGTGGCATGGCATCGCACCTGAATGCTCTCTCCCACTTTATCCACATCAAGAGATGTGAAGAAAGATCTCGACAGACGTGTTGGGTATTCGATAAATTAGCTGGAATTCAGTTTTCGGTAAGTCCTGAAGCGGCACATACTGAATTACACCAGTATCCCAGGTTCGAGTCCAGGGACTTGAACTTGAAGTAGGTTTATGCAGGTTTGCCACAAGAGCAATTAACTTGTACCTGATCCGTCAGATGAACCAGTCTCATTTACCATTATCCCTGTACAATATAGACATTGAATGAGAATTGAGTACAACTCAAAAGTATTATCAAATAGATGAAAGTTGGAGATTTTACCCGACTGTACGACTCGAATAAAACCTTGGAGGCTACTGACATAGGCATACAAGGAGCATGTTGCATATATACCCCTGGTTAATTGGTATAGCCGAAGGCCCATTGGACTTGAAGCTTTGGAGGCCGAGGAGATTGGAGAGGATCGGATTAGGAAAGTTCTAGTCATTATTGAAGTTTGTATTAATATCAGTAAAAGCCCAATGTGCCCGAAAGATAGTACTTGTACGACATGTTGTAAACCCTCGGTTGCTCCTCCTATATAAAAGGGACGCTAAGGTCGAAAGAGGGACCGAATCATTGTAACCTTAGCCACCGTAATATTGAGTTGAGCACCTTTATTCGGCTGAAACCTTCGAGATCTACTTGCCCTATAATTTCTACGAAACCCTAAGTCTATAATCGGTAGGCGTTGACGAGTTAATCCTTCGTCATTGACGCCAGGGCGGAGCTCGCCGAGGCCAGGGCGGTGCTTGCGCAGGGGCGGAGATGACTCTTGCGGCGACTAGCACCAGCCTTGCGGCGGCTCCTCCTTTACCGACTGCCCCACCCGCGGACGCCGTCATCCACGACATCGCCGATGATGACGACGGCGTACCCTGCCGGTTCGAGTGCGCCGGTGACCAGAGCGTTCTGCTCGCGTCGTTCGAGACCCTACCTAGGGACACTCAGCGCCGTCAGTCTTGGGCAGCGGAGGAGGAAGCCCACAGCTATGCGGTCGCCATGTCTCGGGGGTACATGTACTCCGACCTGGATTCGGTCGCGCGGAGGGGACCTTCTCCCGCTCGAATTTTTGGCAAAAAGGACCACCTCCATAAGTGAATTGTCAAAAAGACCACCTCCGAGTGAAATTGACAAAAAAGACCACATGCACCATGGTGGAAAGCTCGCCAAGCGACACATGGCACCTACCGCCAGAGCCTGTGGCGGCAAGCTCCCCCAAGCGACACGTGGCACATGCCGCCACAGGCTGTGGCAACATGTACTGTTCACCCACAGCCTGTGAACAGTGCCTGCCGCCACGGGTGGTGGCGGCAAGTACCACGTGTCGCTTGTCTTGTCAGTGCGTGGCGGTAAGTACCACGTGTCGCTTGTCTTGTCGGTGCGTGAACAGTACGTGCCGCTACAGGATGTGGTGGTAGGTGCCACATTTCGTTTGGTGGAGCTTGCCGCCACAATGTAGGTGGTCTTTTTTGGCAATTTCACTCGGACGTAGATTGATATCGCATTTTTAGCTTTAAAAAAATAAAAAAAATGATAAAAAATTCAAAAAAATAAATTCCTTCGAGATGGCGATGTCTTATTTCATTTAGTTTTAAGAAAAATTCACAAATATTAATTTTGATATATTATACAAAATGATGTCATGTTTGGGTAAAACGGCTTTTCTGGTTACATATGACCTCCGATGAAAAAGGTTTTTATATGAAAATGTAAACGCAAAATTTTACTTCCGATTTTAACCACCTACGACTGTTTAGAGACTTTTTAGATTACCAAAAATCAAAGTAAAACAGGTTTTCGGAGGTTTTAGATTTTGGCGCAAAAATCTGAAAAATTTCAAAAAAAAAATCACTTTCCCACTTTCCCTCCTCCACTTCTACCCCTTCTTCACCTTCTCCCTCCTCTCCACTTCTCTCTCATCCTCTTCCACTTGTCCACCTTCTCCCCTCCTCCTCTTCCCGTCCTTCATATTCTTTCCCTCATCCTATTTCACTTTTCCATCTTCTTACCAAACATGACCACCACCTCCGTCGACCACCTCCTCTCCGGCAACAAGTACACGTCCTCTCCGGCAACGGCGACCACCTCCTCTTCGGCAACGGTGGCCACCTCCTTTCCGGCAACGACGACTACCTCCTCTCCGGCAATGGCAACCACCTCGCAACGGCGACTACCTCCTCCCCGACGAAGGCGACCACCTCCGATGCTCTACTCCGGTGCCCACCTCCGACGCCCTGCTCCAGCGACTTCTCCTCTCTAAGATCTCGTGAATGCCATGGACTCGATTGCTTTCTTTTAGTTTTTAGGGTGTTTTGTGTAAAATAACATGGACAACTGGGCAATGGTCCCAAATTTTTTAAAATTGCGAAAAAAACACACTAGGATCGGACCTGACCGGTACATGCGACTAATACTTTATTAGCAGTGGCGGGCCAGGGCCCACGACTGGTAGCTAAAAATGACACGTGACTAGTAGGCTATTCTGTACTAGTGATAGCACACTGGAGATGCGATTAAATAGGTTTGTCACATTAAAACTCTACTCAGTGCATTAATAGTACTATTACACGAATAAACCCACTTAAGGTCAAACAGTATGGTGGTTTTTCAGCCATTTGATCTGAAGGCTAGCTTCCATCGCAGTCATACGATAATTGACCTAACTGAATGTTTCGAGAAAGAGAGTGACTGTTTCAGGATCCAGACAACATCCACAATTCCATACTGATCGTGAGCAGCTCAGGTAGTAATAATTATAGTTCCCCCTCCGTCTAAATCCGGATACACCTATACACTAAATAGTATGTAGATTCATCGAAATTTTGATAAACTTATGACATCCTTCTATAGACAAAAGTAGTACTAATTTTGTTAGACCGACTTCAGGTGCAAAAGAGATGATTCTAGTGTTTCCTTCCAGGTCCTGGAGCCTCAATCCTGAAAGTTGGTGCATAAGTTCCTTTTTATCTTGGGGAAGCACCCTACCACGCTACTGGATATACAGTTAACATACTGGAGATTTACCACTTGCAAATTCAACCATTCCCCAATCTCCATCTTTTTCTTAGCATAGTTCGCCATGTTCTTTATTTTCGTCCTAGCAACTCCCTTCCGGAACAAATCCCGAGCTTTGTTATATTCAGTCTAAATTCACACACAAAGGTGAGACCAATGTTAGCAACGTATTCAAGTCATATATAAATCATTGTGTTAAATCATATATAAATCCTTACATTAAAATCAATGCCTTGCTCCTGGGTGATCCAATAAATCTAGAAAAGTAAACAGAGGAAATCAGAAATTGGCAATATGTTGCATATTTGACAATATAAATAAACACACAGGAGATGGTTATAAAATTGCAGAACAGCCCAAAATTAATTAAGAGACAACTTGCCCTTTGTTTCATTGTCCAGAAGACAGGAGCCGAATTCAGTTCAGCATCCATTACCCGTTTGTGTATATGGAACTTGTCCATTCCATATACTTCCTTCACGGCATCCATGTAAATTTTCTGTAATATGTGTAAAATAGTAAGAAATGTGTACAATCACAAACGCATGTCAGTGGTGGTTCATTACACAAAATGTTTGCTGTAGCAGGATGCTAACCTTATCCCTAATGACAAGTCTCCAGATCTCAAAATAGACAAGATCTAGGTCCTTGAGTGACGCATCCTTGCGCAACTCCAAAATGTACTCCTGAATGAAAATGTACCAGCTTGTGAGCAACACCAGTGACGAACACCAAAATTAGCAGACAAGAGGATATCTTACAGTATATGCAAAAGCAGCTAAACGAACAGTCATATGGGGGAACTCTGTTGCAATCCTCAATGCTTGCCTCGATCCTATAGTTTCTATGTCTCTCCACTGAAGTTCAAAGAAGTTAATAATCTGGTGCTTCACCATCCATGTGTCTACGACTTATAGCCTTTTTAATGATTTTCTCTGAGGCATAATTACCTCTGCAGACCTGGCATCCATATGCAAAAAATCTTCAATCCACTGTTGCAAGATAGAAGTCTATCAGTGTTAAAATAATACAAAAAAAGTTGACCAACGGGGGAAGATTCCCTCCATAATATCCTGTAATATTTCAAATCCCAACAGCTTGATCACATGATGCATACATCATACCTTTATTTTATTTGATATTTCTCCATAGTACTCGACATAAACAGCATCCATTTCATATGTATGATAAAGTTCACGGTAGCCATTGACATCAAGGTACTCTGCTTCCATTCTACCAGGCATCTAGAAAATGGACACGAATTAGATGGCTCATCTGAAAAATACATACAGGGAACTAGGGAGATGGATGGACACTACCTGGAAGATAAAGAAGATTCAGTTAATAAATAAACACTACCCAAAGTGTTTTCTATTTTTACATTCTGGCATTCAGAGAACATATAAGCAATATCTATTCGAGCTGATCTGGTCTTCAAGCTCCAAATAACTATCACTATAATTTAGGTTTATATAAAATAGCAGCAATGTGCAGCAGGAATGTCATGTGTCCATCCAACAATGATTTCGGTTCATAGCAATGCACACAATAAATAGGAAGAACAAAGTGGTATATACACACATAACAGATACCACTGCTGTTTCAAAGCACGTCAGTGGACATACTTAATGGCTACAGTGAAGTGAGACTATGTGTTTTGTCTATGAAAGTAACTGGCCAAAGATACGCATTTTTTCCCTTCTGATAAGATCGAGCATGCTAGAAATGGCACCATATAATTAAATTGCATTTAACAAGTCAATCACTTTTTTGAGAGATCGACATGATACAATTCAGAAACAATTCAAACGTCAACTAGTTTCAGCAGCAAAAGAGTTATCCACACAAACTCAATAATCATATAAAGGATAATAAGTTTGAAAATAGCAACATTAGTGAAAAAATATAAGATACCATAGCTTGGACTGCTCCCTGCAGTCATAAAAAACATAATTATTTTCATATTCTAATGCTGAACCTCAGGGTTAAAACTAAGGCAAGCAAGGAGGTCCAAGATTCAAGTGGCATACACTTCCTAGCATTTCTCTCAATAAATCCATAATATGAAATGGAAAAGAACAAATCAATTTTTAGGATTACTCGGCAAATGCACCAGCTAGACTTACCCGAGGTTGGAATAAATACAAAAAACTGTCATTTAAGAAAAAAATCATACCCAGCAAGTACTATGACCAACCATCCATCGGCAGCCACAAAATTAGGGCAATAGATACAAAACTGATATTCTCATAAACCACAGCAGAGAATATGGTTATGCAAGTCAAACAACAATCATCTACTAGATTTATCAAGGATATACTGTTCAGTAACAATTTTAACCCATAGCCTAACCCATGGCTCACTTTTCTGTACGAACAAGCAGCTGCGGTTGGAACTAATGAAGCAAAACGAACTTCCTCGCTGAGTGCCGGTTTTCACGGTGTGTGTTCAAACCGTTTCTGAATATTCATGATCTATATAACCAAACTGAACAGGATGACTCAAGTATAGATATAGACAGTGCACTTACAAAATTTCTAAGGACAATCCTTTGATAGTCTTCCAAATCAGGGATCCAGCTATCGTCAGTATGGAAGAACCACTCAAAACATTCATCCTCCTGTAAATGCTTAAAGTGCCCATGGTCGACAATTTCCTCCTCAGAGTATGCTTTCGGTTCCTTAAACTTGCATCCAGATTCCTGGTTCATAGCCTATACATGCAAAACCAAAGGACTGAATCAGCTTCTATGGCACACAAATACAAACTAAAATTGTTCACACATGCCAAACCAGAGGACCGAATTAGCTGCCATGGCACAAATATACGAACTTTACGGCATAGATTGATTAAGAGGAATGGTGACTGATCGATTGACACAGTGGGTCGGTACCTTGTAATAAGCGAGACGGATGCGTCCCTGGCGCACTTGTAACTTGAAGTTGTCCATCCAACTCATCGTTTCCGTCACGCTGATAGGAGGACGAATATTGGGAAACAACTTTTGAGCATAACTGGCCCGGTCTTCCTCACTGAAAATTACATGCGGCCCGAAAAGCTCCTGGGTTTTTTCTTCTTCCGAGTCCATTCTCGGAAGCAGCGCATGATCTTGCGCTTGGACGATTGCCATGTCTGAAATCTGGCCCTCGTGATCCTTGGCAGCCTCGCCGGGCTCGGAAAGGCAAATCGCATAAGAAATCGGGGCTTGATGACCCTGCGCAGTGGCAGTAGGGGCATCGGAAGATGATGTTTGGGTTAGGTGCATGCGGCGCCTCTTCTCACTCTTCCACTCCATTTTCATGTCATCTCTTCATCACCGCCGGGCAGACCATACCTGACGGGCTTCTCGTGCAGCATCTCGATCGAGCGATGTGGTTCTCAAGGTTATGCGGAGGGTATTCGGCGTCGAGCTGGGGGTTGTGGTCAACGGTCAACCTGGGCGGAGGTGAGTTGCAGGCCGAAGACGATCTGGACAGCGGCGAGGCGGGGGGCGAGGGTCGAGATGGGCGGCGCCGATCTGCTGGCGTAGGAGCTCGGTACACGTAGCCGGCGGCGAGCGGCGGAGACGTCGGTGTGGAGGCAGCGGGGGCGGGAATTGAAGGCAGCGGCGGCAGGACGTGGGAGGCGACAACGGCGTGAAACCTAGCCTCTTGTCGAGAGAGGAGACGAATACAGAAGCAGGAGCGGCCTGATATAGGAATACGTACTGCGCAACGCGGAGGCATCAATTTGACATTAAATGTTGTATGCCGCGGTGTGCCACGTGAGCAAGTGCGCTGTATGTACGCACGGTTGGCAATGCTAATTTAATGCCCCGTCCAGGTCGGTCGAGCAGGAGCAGGACCAGACATGGTACATGAACAGGATTCGAACTGGATGGTGGAACATGTTCCGGGGGGAGCGGGGCCCGTTGGCTAAGTGAGCACCTTTTTTTTTTTTTTTTTTTTTTGCACAAAGAAGGGGTCTAGAAGACCCCGAAAGAACCTCAATTAACATATGTGGTGGGTACAGAATTACAAGCCAGCCCTTTTACATCACTCGCCCTAAAGAACCAGATATTTGAAGATAAGGCCAGCCATCTTACAAAGAACACCCTAGGACTAAAGATGAAAACGCAATCGAGTCCCTGAATGGCACCACCACGAGTCGCCGGCGTCCTCCAAGCGTTGCCGCCGAGAAACAGGGCGCAGATGCCCGAACGCCCAAGTCCGGCGAGGATCCGTCGCTGCTGGACGCCTTGAAGCTGCCGGGGACGCACCACTTGGCCGCAACAAAACGCCGAGCTCCAGCAGGAAGGAAGATGCAGGGCCTCCAGATCGGAGGTTGTTGATTCGAGGCCGCCATGCCGGCCATAGATAGCAGAGGCCAGAAGACCTCTAGCTGTGAATCTCCAGAAGAACCATCGCCACCACCACTCCGCCGATCTGCAAAGAACTGAACCATCAAGGATTGCTCCGTCCTCTCCACCACCATGGTGGCCAGGGAGAGCAAGATCCAGGACGGATCTGTCCAGATCGGGAGAGAAAGGAGAGAGGATTATTGAAGGGGTCGTGGATGCGCCTCCGCCCTTCGCCTCCGGCTCCAGCCATTGGAGCGCCGCGACGAGCAGCCAGACGGCCACCGGCCAGCAGGAGCCTCTCCATCTCCACCTTGACCAGATCCCCATGGGCATAAAGTCATACTCCACATGGGTAAAGCATCTAGATCTACACCTAATACTAAACCTATCTAATCCGGCGCCCATCCTTGACCATCTCCGGCCGGCTAATCCGGCGGAGGAGGCCTCGGAGCGGCCCGGCCGTCGAGAGTCGACTCTCAAGAACTGTAGCTAGTCGAGAGGAGGAAGGGGGGGAAATGAGAGCCGTCACTCCAAGTGAGCACCTTTTCGCAGCTGCAGACTACAGCGCTCGTTGCGCGAGACGGGAAAACCTAACCCAAAATCTAATTCCTGCCTGGGCACTGTCTCGTCATACGCGGTGCTCACTCGTTTAATGCGTTGGATCCCGATCGGACGTCCCTGGCTCAACCCACCCACGCCGACAGCCTAGTCTCTCTCCATCGCGATTGCCATTCCCCATTCCCCTTCCTCTTCGTGGCCGAGCGTCTCTCTCCGCCTCAAATCTCTCCATCCACGCGACCACAAGCTCCCCAGCGAAGCTAGCAGGCGGAGCGCGCGGCGCGGCGGCACGGCGGCGTGGCGATCCGGGCCAATTTCCCTAATCCCCTTCCTTGTCGCGGCGAAGCGTCTCGTCTCGTCTCTGCCTCGAAATCTCTCCATGGACGCGACCACCGGCTCCCCCACGAATCTAGCAGGCGGTTCGCGCGGCAGTGCGGCGACGGGCCGCCGACGATGCGGTCCAGCAGCCCGTATCTCTCTCTTCGCCGCGGGTTCGCTGGCAGGGAGGAGGGATCTGGGTCTCGAGTTTTGAGCCGGTGAGTATCTGCTCTTCGCCCATTCTGTGGTATCAAGAGGGCGATGCATTTCCAGTGGCCTCTGTTGCGAGCAATTTTTGGGTGTTCTTCGTTCTTGTTTACTTTGGTGCGCTGCTACATCTGAAGTCTCTGTAATCCACTACAGCATCCCGTCGTATTTATCGTCCATAGATCTCGAAACCTGCACACAGATAGCTCACCTGATGTCCTTTTTGCTAACCCTTAAGACGTACGTCTTGATAACAGCGTGTTTGGCAACTAGGGAAACTATAACTCATCTTGATCAACTACAAAAACACTAGTTAGCTGGCTACGGCAAAGCAACTAGATCGATCTCCATGGCTAGCTCAATAAAACACACTGGAATGACTTGCATGTATTGGGCGTCCTAATATTCCTCAAGTCACCATGAGAACCCGAAGGCTAGCTTTTGCCCTAGTTCCGATGTTTTTGTATGAACATAGAATGTATTTTTTAGACACTCTAATACATCCTGCTTATAGTATTTCTAGTATAATACTTTACTAGCAGGATTTATTTTTTAGGCAATTAATACCTTCTGCATATCGGATTCTCTAGTATAATGCTTTACTAGTAGGATGTACTTATTTTTTAGGCACTTTTTTCTAGTATAATGCTTTACTAATAGGATGTATTTTTAGGCAATTAATACATCCTGCATATAGGAGTATAATGCTTTACTAATGGGATATATTTTTTCGGCACTTTAATAGAACCTGTACATAGGTTCTAGTATAATGCTTTTTACTAACATGATGTATTTTTAGGCAATTAATACATCCTGCATATAGGATTCTAGTGTTTTACTAATAGGATTTTTTTTGGTAATTATATATGCAGTGTTTTGTTCTTTTCTTGTAATTTTTTAGGATGTAAATTAGTGTCAATAAATACATTCTGGTGTGATTTTCTATTAGCAAGAATATGTATAGGATGTTTTTTTATATACATGTAGGTTTTCAATCTTTTTTATGAACTAGCGCAAAGATGGACCAGTGTTGGTCCCTGCATTCTCTGTATCTTGATGTCCCTGTTCTGTTAGATCCTCAACATTGTTCTGACCATCAACTTGGTCCTGATGATCAACTTCAGGTGTTGGTGTATTTAGATCAGGAAACCAGAAATCCATATATGCAAATATATAGAAATAATTACATTTCCATATAATTTAGCTAGCAGAACATTTGCAGAAAGTTTGTTGCAAGTTAACTTTCTACCGTGTTTTTATTTCCTGCCATGCTTTATTCACCCGGTCTGCAATTACTTCAAGCAGAAAATTAGCAGAAAATACATGTTGAAGACAATAGGTACTTGTCTTCAAGCCCTGCAGATGATGAAGACTGACTTGAGAGAAATCATGGCTACACATTCTAGCTTCCTGGAAGAGAAATTTTACATGCCTCTCCTTGCTTTCAGGTTCCTGGCAATGCAGTTTGCCACTAGTTTTTGTTCATTTACTAGTTTAAGGTGCCTCACAAACTACTAAAGCCTGGTGCTTTTTGGTGCTGGATTGTACTCAAGAACATACATCCTACAATGCAGACCACTTTGTACCACTATGTCCTTTTCTCTCATAACTGTTGGAGACCAGTTTTATACATCTATGACAATATCTGTGGGGTAGCTGATACTGAGGCATCAGCCGGCCTGAATCTAGCTTCCTGGATGTTCATGTAAAACTACAGATCTAGAGTACAATCTAGAGGTGCATGAATTTGGCTGCAACCTTTCATACCTGTTTCGGTGGTTGTAGATTCTGGCGCGCCTCCCTATTTTGTTTTCTGTTTTATTTTTGGTTGCCTGTAACTTTTCTACCGAAGAAGGTCAAGCCATGGAGCTGGTAAAGTTTCCTCTATTGTTATATCTGGACCAGCCGCCTGTGGATGTGGTCTTCCCACGTCACCGCGTGTGGACGCGTTTCTAGGACAGAGGATGCTTTCGTTTTACAGCCTGTCGCTGTCTACTTTTGGCCCCACTTACTATTTTAGGAAAGGTTCTGGTTCAGACAAGGGGGCACCCTGTAAAGCAAACTGGTAACCGCGCACCGTGTAGCAACGCCCAAAACCTAACACCTTCCCCTTACCTAAGCCACCACCCGCCGCCGCTTTGCTACCTAGTCCCCCCCTGGTCCGATGGCCTGGTAATTCTGCATGTGGCGGCGCTCAATCACCGCGCTGGAGCGAGGGAAAAGGGTCCCCGGCGGTATTCTAGTGTGGTTGAGGCTGTTGTATGCCGGATGGCCGGCTTCGTGTTCAGAGATCTGGAGCCCAGGTACGCATCCTGCTGCGAATCCTGCTTGTAGAAACCAACCCCCTTTTGAGCTCGGCACAGGGGTCTGCTAGAATCTTTTTTCCTGCGACTAATTTTGGGTTTGTCCAGCCTGCAAAACTTGCTGGCGCAAGCGGAATCCTGCGGCGGTGGAGTGGAGGCCGTCGTTGGATGCTCTTCGCAACCGAGCTACGTTGCGCCGGCGGTTGTCCCAGGGGACGGCAGCAGCAGCAATGGGTCCGGAAATTCTGTGGCTGGTGCAATCGGCGAGGAGGGAACCATACGCAAGCTGAAGCGTCCGTCACCAGGGCGGGCGATGTTGGCGGGGGCGCTGTAGTCTCAGGTTGGAAAAGGAGGTACGTATTGCTCGCCGCCACCCAATTTTCAAAGCGGATTTGCTTGATCTATGCTGTGGCTGTAAATCGTGGGTGTTGGATCCGTTTAGAAAATAAACTATGTAGACATTGGCGACCTCGAGTAAGGCAAATTTCGTGACTGACAAACCAGTGGTTACATCTCTACTTATTTGCAGAGATAAAAACCAGTGATCTTGTATGCGGGAAACATCATTACTAATTCTGCTAATCGAATGAAGTGCCTATACGGTTCTAGTAGTTCTCGCAGGTTCACAACGTTGCGCGTTATTTTTGCAGTAAAGGAAGTTTTAAACCCGCAATGCCAAAATTCAATGCATGCATTTCGAAAAAACATATGTGGATGGTGTGTCAATGGTTCATTGATCTGTTTTTATCTAAAAACACCTGGCTAATTTCCGTATGTCTGTCTGCAGGAACCGAGTAGGGAAGGCGCCGCCCGAAAGGGCACTGAACTCATCCCGCATCACGGCACTGGAGCGGACGCTTCGCGAGTTCCCAGCCAGGTCTAACGGTGAGGTCATTGTGCCGGAGGTCGGGGTGTCGTTCGATAAGGATGGCAATGGAGCGGGTTTGGACGGATATAGGAAAACTAGATCCATGCCCAAATCCAGCAGCCTCGCTCTGCCCCGCCCACGAAAGTATCCATGGGCATGGATGTCGCCCCAAATCCAAATCCGATGGATACCTGGATATCTATGGATATCCATGCCCATAAAATTTAAGTACCACTCAGCAATATTTCACTTGCATTTCATCATTAATAAGCTAACATGGATATTTTGGCAGCATTTTGACATTATTTTAGTACCATTTCAGTCGTTATTATGTCGAAAATTCATAGGAATATCAAAGCAACAATATATCACATTACCGAGGAGGCGGAGCAATCAACGAAGATCCACAGTCAATGCGGCCGGTGGAAGCCCTACCAGCACAAGGTGGTTTCGTGATTATTTAGAATATAAAATCATTAAGGCTTAAATTAAGGGTTTGGTGATTTGGGCCTAAAAAGGACAGCCAATCGTAGGTAAAATCGCATGTGTCACTAACATGTGAGACCCACATGTCAGTTGGATATCCATCGAATATCCATGGAGCAAAAGCTCTGCCCGTGCCCGCTCCATGAATTATCGGATAACCGCCCCATGAAATCCGTGGACACAACCAACCCTCCATACCCGTGCCTGGCGAGTCGAATATCCGTGGATACCCGGATCCGTGGATAAAATTGCCATCGTGATTCGATACTATCGGAGAGGCTTACGACTTCTACAATCTATACTCGTGGGAACGGGGGTTTGGGGTGAGGTACGGCAAAAGCAGGCTCAATGTCGACTGGGTTAAGTGCATGCAGGAGATAGTATGCGGTTGTTCGGTGAGTTTTTTCCTCCCTCCATAACACTTGAATTCTTACCTGCCCCAGACAAGGCATAGTATCCTACGGCTAATTTTTTTGTTCATTGTCTGTTTGTGTAATAATTTTGCTGGCGACCTGGTCCGCCATTATTTCCTACGGATAACTGTTGTCTATATGTGTGCAGGGCCGTCCGCGGGCAACAAATTCACACTCCACCCGTTTGCCTTTGCCCGGCTCTAATCCATTTGCTGCGGACGAAGGACAACGGTTGGTACATATGCGAGCACAGGGACGTGCACACTCATGATTTGTCTGCTTCATTCGGCGAAAGGGCGCATTGGCCGTCCCACAGGCACATCGACAGCTACAGAAAAGATCTGGTCAAGCAGCTGCGCGAGAATAATGTAAACCTTGGGAAGGTTTACAGTATCATTGGGAGCTTCTTCGGGAAAATGGAGAATATACCCTTCACAAAAAGGGCATTGAAGACTTTGTGTGGGAAGATCAGTAGCGAGCAAGCAGATGATGATGTGAGGAAGACAATTGAGGTTTTCTCTGAGATGGGGGCTGCTGACCCTGAATTCACGTACAGCGTGCAAGTGGATGATGACAGTAGGATCATGAACCTACTATGGACTACGGGGAAGGGGAGGGCACAGTACCACTACTTTGGTGATGCTATAACATTTGACACGACCTACAGGACAAATGTGTATGATATGCCCTTCGGACTGATCGTTGGCGTCAATAGCCATTTTCAGAGCGCCATTTTCGCGGGTGTGCTGCTGCATGAAGAGAAGGTTGAGAACTTCGAATGGGTTTTCCGGGAGTTTGTCAAGATGATGAGTGGGAAAAAACCAGTCACCATACTAACAGGTACAAAAATCCGTGCATCGGCGAATCTCGCGTTATTTCATATTTTTTCCCCGTGCTAGCCTTTTTCGTAAGATGCACGCGAAAAGTAATTGATACAAGTGTTACGTTTATTATTCCTGGCTGCAGATCAGTGCAGGGCGATGGAGGGGGCTATTAGTAATGTTCTGCCAGCAACTAAGCATCGATGGTGCAAATGGCATGTCCTGAGGAAAGCCAAGGAGAGGCTAGGTGCATTGTATGGGAAGAACAGCCAGTTCAAGGTTGATTTCCACCAGATTGTGAACCAGATGCTGACCAAGGAGGAGTTCAAGGGTGCCTGGCTGCAGATGCTTAGTACTTACGCATTGCAGAAGAATCCCTACCTGTACCAAATATACGAAACAAGGCACAAGTGGGCGAAGCCGTACTTCAGTGGGATTTTTTGTGCGAGGATGACCAGTACTCAGCATAGCGAAAGTGCTAACCACATGTTGAAGACATACGTGCCCCCCGGTTCGGCGATGCACGTGTTTGTTAAACAATTTAACAAACTGTTGTACGATAGGGATTCGGAAGAGAGCTTCCAGGAGAAGAGGACACGCCTGGTATTGACTGAAAACCTGATCCATTAACTTCAGGCGCTTCACCTTGTACAGTACCAGAAGGACCAGGGGCTGGTGACATCTTTTAGCTTCAGGCATTCTCAGCTGTACCTAAATTGCATGGAGGTAGTTAGGCTAGGGGATGTAAATGTGGATGCTTACACCACGGCAATGGAGTCCATAAAGGTCTTGGTGCCGAAGTTGAAGCTAGTGGCTGTTGAGGGGGATGGGTTGGGACTTGAGCAGAGGCTGACCGCGAAGAAGGCTAGGGTGGATGTCGGGGCTGACCAACATTTCGTGCAGCCGAGCGGTTTGTCCAAGGATGGCGGTGCTGCAATTAGCCTGGATGCATCCCTGCTAGCACCGTCGAAGAATAGAAGTGGCGGCAGGCCAACAACTAGCCGTGACAAACCACCGTACGAGACAACATCGAAAAGGACAAGATTCTGCATGGACACAAAAGTACAACATGTCCAGATCGCCCGCCAGAAGGAAGCGAAGTGTTCAAACTGCGGTCTGCCAGGCCACCGTAAGAACAACTGTATGAAGAATGCAGAAGCTGTTTAGGCGGTTCGCACCAGGCGGTTGAATCGGCGAATTAGACAAAAAAAACCTCTATCTGGTTTGTAATAATATTTTTTTATTATTAGGACAATTTAATGGACTGTTTGATGTGTTGCTGTCATCATATCAGAAAGTATAGGTGCGACTTTTCTTCAAAAACAAACTGAATTCTGTTGGGAGAGAACTTGTAGACATGTCTGGCAACCATTGGTCCCACGCCGTCCTCGGTGGGCAGCTTGGCTTGTTGTTCAATTCAACAGACTCTTATCTTTACTGAGCCTTTTGTATTTGCATCGTTGTTGACCAGGTCTGGAGGAGGAGCGTCTGTGGGGTTTTTGAAAAACTGGCTCCCAAACCTGGTATGCCCACTGCTTATATATAGAGCACCATGCGAAATTGGTTCAGCTCACGGCTGGAGCCAAACGAACACAGAGAAACCAGGCGGGTCGTGGTCTGGAGCCAGAAAACCATAGCAATCTAGCCAGCTTTACATCCTGCCGCTTTTTTGGAATCTCAGATGGATGCAAAATTTCTCCCTGTAGGGGCAGTGCTGGTGGTCATCGAGGACTCAATTGGTCAGGTACCCATATTCAGCTACACCTGTTCCTCTGCCTTAGCAGTTCTTTGCCCAGCTGTTCCCAAAAAAAAATCGGGGGCATTATAGTGTCGCCAATGGTTTTTGTTAGTTTGTGCTTACGAGATAGAGTTGTGTTTTCATTTTCCTTTCTCTGACTACCCCTCACTTTGAACAGGATGCTTTGTCGGTACAGGCTCCAGTCCTAGTCTCCAAACACATGTCGACAGGAGCGGGGGGTGCGGAACAGGATCTTTTCGCGGCGTGGAACAGAAAACGCGTTCTATGGCCCCAGCAATCCTAGCATCGGGGTGTTTCTTACGTCAAATGTGGTTGGACCCTTCTACACCATGTACTTGGCATACATTGCCCACCGCCGTATAGCATACATGCGAGTGACGTCACTTAGAAAGGGCCAACGGCTCGATGCCACATGGATAAGAGGATCACTCTAGCTCGAGCGTACTTGCGAGTTTTCGGAGCGGCCCTGCCCATTTCGAACACCAAACTTGTGAGTTTTGGTCCATCGGGGGTATGGCCAGCTTGCAAGACGTCCAGGGACGCAAATGGTACGCATAAATTCCGCTCTAAATTCGCATCGATATCCATTTTCTAGAATATTGGATGCATTTTAGAAATCCGTTGGAGATGGATGCGGATACGGATAGTGGTCAAGATGCTATCTGGCGAATACGGTAGAGCATATAGTGTTGATACTATTCGACGGATACGGATTATCCGCCATTTTTTCAGGATTATTCGATATCCACAAAGAGGATAATCCGTGAAAATTAGCTCAACCCTAAATATTTAGACAATATAGTTAGTTCATCAGCTAAAATATGTATAATATTACCACACCATTTGCTTTGTTGTACGAACAGGTGTGTACATTTAACTATAGTCTATAATTACAAACATATTTTACATAAAAGAGCATATTTTTATTTTTAATGTGTATATCTTTTTTATAATCCGCTTCCACTCCGAGCCTGGTAGGAATCCGCTCCATATCCGTAATCCGATATAATTCGCATCCGACAATTATCCACTCCGATTCGAATCCGTTACAAAAATATGGTAATAGCAATATCCGATCCGATCCATTTACATCGTATAAGATGGAAAACATCATTTTATTTTATTTTAAGATAGAAAACATCGCATAGAAAAATAATAAAGAAGAGGAAAGGTACATACACAAAAAAACTGTAGGAAGGTAAATCTTCGCTTGGGTCGAGTGCCCCTATCGTCAGAGGCCATTGGTAGCCCCTATTCTTCCTCGTCAGAATCAAGGTTAACGATGTTGGCCTCTGTAATTGATCGGATGAAGGCCACGCGACATGTTTCCTCGTTGACGTTCTTGACAATGCGGTCGTGTTGTGACCAGAACGCGATGGGCTAGAACATGTTTTCCTCCGGTGGTGGGTGCCCACCGACGAAGCGGTGGAGTGTTGTCTCTCGCTCCACGCGAAATAGCGTGAGCCAGTAGCCGTTATCGGCATTGTACTTTGGCCCGAGCCACAGGGCCTTCTTCTGCATGTGGCGGAAGAGCTCGTGGCCGAAGTCCTTGCCGACGGGAAGTGGTGGCACAGGCACCCAGTTGAGGCTGATGGCAAAGCCCCCTCGACATCATCTCTTTTGGCAGGACGAATATGATGTAATTGACGCAATCGGTGGCCTCGTGCCAGGACAACCATAACATGTCCATGCTGACGGTCGGACGGGAGGCTTCAACAGGGCTGGAAAATGGCAATTGTGATGGATGCGGGTACCAACGCCCATCGCGGCTAGCCTTCAAAAGGATGAATGGTCATTATCAATGTCGGCGTAGGAGATGAGCATCCGGCTTTGATGCCAGAGCAGACCTGAACCTACCATTATTGGTAAGGTAGAAGCGAAGAGGTCATGCACACGTTGCCAAGCGGATCGGGGCAAGTGGCGAGGACACGCACACTGTCTGCGGCGCGTCCACCCGAACGCATTACCACGCCAAATTTAGGCCGTGAATGGTTCTCTTGGTTCATTTTTTCGCTGAGACCTGTTGTCCTATCCGCGCGGACCAAAACAAACCGTGTCGGTCAGTTTGCATCATGACTCAAGAGATGCCCCCGAGCGCTCGGATTTGGGGGTTGATGTCTACGCACACTTCTATTCATGTAGACAGTGTTGGGCCTCCAAGAGCAGAGGTTTGTAGAACAGCAGCAAGTTTCCCTTAAGTGAATTACCCAAGGTTTATCGAACTCAGGGAGGTAGAGGTCAAAGATATCCCTCTCAAGCAACCCTGCAATTAAGATACAAGAAGTCTCTTGTGTCCCCAACACACCTAATACACTTGTCAGATGTATATGTGCACTAGTTCGGCGAAGAGATAGTGAAATACAAGTAATATGGATGATTATAAGTAGTAATTGCAATCTGAAATAAAAATGGCAGCAAGCAAACATGTAGCAGAACTTGTTGGAAACGGTGTTACAATGCTTAGAAACAAAGCCTAGAGATCATACTTTCACTAGTGGACACTCTTAACAATGATCACATAATTGGACAATTAGATAACTTCTCTTCACTTGTGCTACTCTGAATTACTCTCCTATTGGAATCACTAATCATCACGTAGTGACTACGAAAGCTTCACTCAAAGTTCATCAAGTACTTGACAAACACCACTCATAGGCATATCCTCATCAAATCATAATCCAAGATAATACCATTGCAATTTAGACCGAGTACTAACATAGCATACACACTGTCAACAATAGCTATGAAAGGGGGAATAGATCACATCAATACTATCATAGTAATAGTTAACTTCATAATCCACAAGAGATTACAATCATAGCCTATGCCAAGTACTACATGATGCACACACTGTCCTCTTTACATCATGGAGGAGGAATAAACTACTTTAATAACATCACTAGAGTAGCACATAGATTAATAGTGATACAAAGCTCATGATCACATAAAGATCACATCATGGGAGAGAGATGAACCACATAGCTACCGGTAGAGCCCTTAACCTCGGGGGAGAATTACTCCCTCCTCATCATGGGAGACAGCAACGGCGATGAAGATGGCGGTGGTGTCGATGGAGATGACTCCGGGGGCAATTCCCCGTCCTGGCAGCGTGCCGGAACAGAGACTTCTGTTCCCCGAAACTTGTCTTCACGATGGCGGCGGCTACGGAACTCTTCGTGGAATATGACTTGATGTTTTAGGGTTTTCGGAGATGGAGGAATATATAGGCGAAGGGGCGATGTCGGTCGAGTCCCGAGGTGGGCTCCCCACCTGGCGGCACGCCTGGGGTCCTGGCCGCGCCCCCCTATGGGGAGGAGGCCCTGGGCCTCTCCCGGGCTTGCCCTTCTGGCTCCGTGTGTCCCTCGGAAAAATAGGAGTTTTGGCTTTTGTTTCGTCCAATTCCGAGAATATTTCCTGTGTAGGATTTCTGAAACCAAAAACAGCAGAAAACAGGAACTGGCACTTCGACATCTTGTTAATAGGTTAGTACCGAAAAATGCATCAAAATGATATAAAGTGTATGTAAAACATGTGAGTATTGTCATAAAACTAGCATGGAACATAAAAAATTATAGATACGTTTGAGACGTATCAAGCATCCCCAAGCTTAGGTCCTACTCGCCCTCGAGTAGGTAAACGATAGCAAGAATAATTTCTGAAGTGGCATGCTACTATCATAATCTTGATCAATACTATTGTAAAGCATATGAGATGAATGAAGTGATTCAAAGCAATGGTAAAGATAATGACTAAACAACTGAATCATATAGCAAAGACTTTTCATGAATAGTACTTTCAAGACAAGCATCAATAAGTCTTGCATAAGAGTTAACTCATAAAGCAATAGATTGTTAATAGAAGGTTTTGAAGCAACACAAAGGAAGATTTAAGTTTCAGCAGTTGCTTTCAACTTTCAACATGTATATCTCATGGATAATTGTCAACACAAAATAATATGATGAGTGCAATAAGTAAGCATGTAAGAATCAATGCACACAGTTGACACAAGTGTTTTCTTCTAAGATAGAAGGAAGTAGTTAAATGATGACCCACAAGTATAGGGGATCGCAACAGTCTTCGAGGGAAGTAAAACCCAATTTATTGATTCGACACAAGGGGAGCCAAAGAATACTTGTAAGTCTTAACAACGGAGTTGTCAATTCAGCTGCACCTGGAAACAGACTTGCTCGCAAGAGTTTATCAGTAATAACAGTTTTATAGCAGTAGCAGTGGTGAAATATCGGCAGCAGTGTAACAAAGACATCAGTAGTGATTATAGTAAACAACAGGATAAAATACTGTAGGCACAAGGATGGATGAACGGGCGTTGCATGGATGAGAGAAACTCATGTAACAATCAAGGCAGGGCATTTGCAGATAATAATAAATCGGTATCCAAGTACTAATCAATCAATAGGCATGTGTTCCATATTTAGTCGTACGTGCTCGCAATGAGAAACTTGCACAACATCTTTTGTCCTACCAGCCGGTGGCAGCCGGGCCTCTAGGGAATCTACTGGAAATTAAGGTACTCCTTTTAATAGAGCACCGGAGCAAAACATTAACACTCCGTCAACACATGTGATCCTCATATCACCGCCTTCCCCTTCGGTTGTCCCAATTTCTGTCACTTTGGGGCCTCGGGTTCCAGACAGCAATACGTGTATACAACTTGCAGGTAAGATCATAAAGCAATGAATATCATCATGAATTGATAACATGTTCAGATCTGAGATCATGGCACTCGGGCCCTAGTGGCAAGCATTAAGCATAACAAGTTGCAACAATATCATAAAAGTACCAATTACGGACACTAGGCACTATGCCCTAACAATCTTATGCTATTACATGACCAATCTCATCCAATCCCTACCATCCCCTTCAGCCTACAGCGGGGGAATTACTCACACATGGATGGGAGAAACATGGTTGGTCGATGGAGAGGCGTCGGTGGTGATGATGGCGATGATCTCCTCCAATTCCTCGTCTCGGCGGAGTGCTAGAACGGAGTTTCTGGTCCCGAGACGGAGTTTCGCGATGGTGGCGGCGTACTGGATGTCTTCTGGCGATTTCGTCTAACCCCCGTGCGTTTTTAGGTCGAAGGCGTTAAGTAGTCCAGAGGAGGGCGTCGGAGGCCAGCCGAGGGGGCCACACACTAGGGCGGCGCGCCCCCCTCCTAGGCCGCGCCGGCCTGGTGTCTGGGGGCCCTGGGCCTCCCCCAGGCCTGCCCTTCTGGCTCCGTGAATCTTCTGGGAAAATAAGCTCTCTGGCATTAATTCCGGGGATTTTCCTGAAAGTTGGATTTCTGCATAAAAACGAGACACCAGAGAAATTCTGCTGAAAACAGCGTTAGTCCGTGTTAGTTGTATCACAAATTAGAGGCAAAACAATAGCAAAAGTATTCGGGAAAGTAGATACGTTTTGGACGTATCAACTCCCCCCAAGCTTAGCTTATTGCTTGTCCTCAAGCAATTCAGTTAACAACTGAGTGCGATAAAAGAACTTTCACGAACACATTTGCTCATATGATGTAAATATTCTCATGATATGGCAAGTACTTAAGCAATTCATAATAAGATACATGCAAATAAAATCATCTAATAGCTATGTCAATCATGGAAAACGTACCAACAAATTAATAATGAGCATCATGAATCATGTCTATCAGCAGGATTGCAATGTTCATAGAAGGATATGATAAAGTGGTATCGCGCTTGCCCGTATTTGTACATCAAAACATAAATGCTCGGGCACCTTTGAAGTTCATGTAAAGATTGGAAGTAGAGATTATCAAAGATAAAAGCATCAAAGTTATACCACAGTTAATCACATTTTGGGACAAGCATATTATACTAAGAATGACAGTTGTGCTCTCAAGAAAGTGCTCAAAGAAAGGATGGTGACTCAATGTAAAAGTAAAAGATTGACCCTTCGCAGAGGGAAGCAGGGATTAACATGTGCTAGAGCTTTTCATTTGTAAAACAAGAGTAAAATTATTTTGAGAGGTGTTTGTTGTTTTCAACGAATGATAGTGGGTACTCTAACTACCTCGTCAACCAGACTGTCAAGAGCGGCTCCCATGAAGGACGTTATCTCTACTAGCAAGGTAAATCATCCCTCTTCTCTTTTGTTTACACACGTACTTTAGTTTCATTATGGATAACACTCCCCCCAACCTTTGCTTACACAAGCCATGGCTAACCGAATCCTCGGGTGCCTTCCATCAATCACATACCATGGAGGAGTGTCTATTTGCAATTTAAGTTGCTTACTGATAAATCAGGGCAAAACATGTGAAGAGAATTATTAATGAAAGTTGATTAATTGGGGTTGGGAACCCCGTTGCCAGCTCTTTTTGCAAAATTATTGGATAAGCGGATGTGCCACTAGTCCATTATGAAAGTCTGTCAGGAGTAAATGACAAGGTTGAAAGATAAACACCACATATTTCCTCATGAGCTATAAAACATTGACACAAATTGAGAAGCATTTTGAAGGTTTAAAGGTAGCACATGAGAATTTACTTGGAATGGTTTGAAATGCCATGCATAGGTATTTATGGTGCACACTTTGGAATAACTTGGTTTTCAGGGGTTTGGAAGCACGAGCAGCGTTCCCGCTCGGTACAAGTGAAGGCTAGCAATAGGCGGGAAGCGACAATCAAGAGAGCAATGAATCGTCATAATCATGCTTGCGACAAAATAAATTAACGGAGGCATAAAAGTGATACAAGAACTCTGAGGTAAAGTAAATCATCGAGGCTTAATTGACTTTTGTTCAGTCATATGCATGCGTGAGCATGTGCCAAGTTGATTCAAGTGAATTATTTAGAGGAGGATACCACAATGTCATACCTATCTATGAATAAAACAATGCAAGCAAATATTTATGATATGCTACTCATATTAATAAATTGGAGCTAATCATGAGAGATCATGAACTACTAGACTTTCTTAAATGACATATACCTCACATGAACCAACTAAGCATGCTCACACGGATGAGTATATGTACAAAAATGAAAACAAATAGAGTTCATACCAGCCTCTCACCACAGTCGGATTGTCGTAGATCGTCATTATTGCCTTTTCACTTGTGTAGCTTGAATATTATGAAATGAAAACCAAGCTCCCGCCACCGAAGACCTCTGAACTCCATAATGAACTTTACAAAACCAAAGAAGAACAACAAATATTTTTGGTGTTTTCGAATTGGAAACAAGAACAAAAGGAAACAAGCAAACAAAGCAAAATCTTTTTGGGTTTTCTTATAGCAAACCAACGATAGCAAATAAAGCAAAATAAAAGCAAGAAGCCAAAATAAACAAATGGTAAAGAGAAACAACAGAAATATTTTTGGTCTTTTTGTGTTTTAGGAAAGAAACAAAGCAAAAACAAGAAAATGAAAACTAAAAGAGTCACATAAACACAAAGCAGCAGAAATTCGTCAAACTTGACAGCAGTACAGTAATCGATTTTTAAGAAATTCTTCTGTTGCTCAGCTCGAAAAGTGTTCAACTAATGAAAGTTAGATAAAAACATGGGGAAGATGCACAAAAATTGGCTTTGTAAAATAACGTTCTGGCTGTTTTTGAGAATTTTTATGGTGTCAGTCCAGTATCTGTTTTCAATCAGCACTTCCCCAAATATCATCTCCCTCTTATTAGAAAACCACTTTAAGAAGCTAAACAAGTATGTACAAGTACCAGGAACTATAATATGCAAAGAATGAGTGATGCCGGTATACCTCCCCCCAAGCTTAGGCTTTTGGCCTAAGTGGAGATCAACCCCAGCGAGGGTCAGGATTCCACGCCGGTGGATCATACATGGCGTAGTCATAATAAGGTCCCGGTGCAGAAGAAAAGGGTGAAGGCTCCTCATGCCCAACATGTTGATGCGAAGAACTTGCTGCATTGGATGACGGGTCGAGGTGTTCCTCGGCCTCCTCCGTGCCGTCTCTTGCATGATGGCCATCTCCCTCTATGTATGCATTCAGTTCACCTTCCGTGACTGACCAGTCCTTCCTGGAATCAAAGTTAAACAGAACAGGTGCAGGCAATCCTACTAGTTTTTCAGTTTTCTTAGTTGTTCTCCAAGTTTTCTTGTAAAATGTTATCTTGTAAGACAGGTTACTCAAGTTAGACAAATCAGAAACAAATTCATGCTTAATCATGGAGACTATGTCAAGTTTCTCTATGGAGAGCTGAATATGAAGATGGTGAGGTTCTACACCATGCATAGCTACTAAACGAGAGGCGATGAGACCTCCACAAATTCCGCCCTTCTCAAGGTTAGTAGCAAGTCTATAGGCTATCAAAGCACCCAAGTTATAAGTCCTATCACCCTGTAATGCAGCAGCTAGGAAAGCCAAATCCTGTATAGATAACTTACTTGCATTCTTTCTAGCAAGAACGCACTTGGTGATGAAATAAGCAAAGTAGCGAATAGCTGGGAATTAAATACTACTGATTTTACCACCATCCTCTGAGAAGCTTCTTCCATGACAAATCATCTTGTAGAGACTCAAGAGCTCATGCGGCAGTCCCCTTATCTTCTCGCATGATCCCCATTGTGGCACTCTAATTGCTGCACAAAAATCATCGAATGGCAAGTTAACAGTTTTATTATAAATTTTGTATCGAACCATGGGGTTAGTCTGGGACCAATTGAATTCAAAATCCTGCACTACAGACATGGTCAGTTTTGCATATTGGTATGGTTCACCAACAACAAAATTTCCCAACCCTGCATTGGAAATCAGATTTTGAACATCTTGCAAGATTCCTGCACTTCTCATAAAATCAACGCACGGGTAGTAAGAGTGGTATACTCCTTCTTCGCGGTGAACTCTCATAACCTGTTGCACCTCCAATTCTTGTTGGTTGAGTTGGTGCCTATTCCACTCCATTTACTGAAATTTTTCAACAAACATTATAAAATTTGATTTGGTGACATATAATTGAGGGAAACTACTATAGGAGCTTGCTAGGGTACTAAACATGCATCAAAACTAGTTTTTACCACTTAGAACAAGCATGCAAGCTCACTAAACATGTTACCTACAGTAGCAAAATATTCAAGATATACTCAACCAAACAAAATTCTACTTGGATAATCGGAGGAGTCACATACCGGAGAGCAAATGTGCCAAATTTCAGACAGAAATCTGGGCTGAGCAAAGAGATCGAGAAATCTTGAGCTCTTGAGCAGAAACGCGAGTGAGAGAAAGCTGGTGCGAGTTTTTTCGGGAGAGAGAATGAGATGGCACTACAAGAAAAGTTCTGATAGACAACGTCTCAAAATCGTCCGCTAAGGGGTATTTTTCGTCGCCCATGGGCCTAACCCGACGATATGGGTTCTGTTGTGGAAACTGCGTCAGGCAAAGTCCAACGACGTTTTTTCGGTCCGTCGCGCTTGGGCGCCCTTCCGCCACGGAAAATCGGACCGTTGCGCAAGTGTTTCCGGGAGCCCGTTGACTCGCCGACGTCGAGCAAGCCGACACGTGGCGGACGCCGTTAGCCGGCGGTTAACGGCGTTAACCGGCCGAAACCCCGTGGTAGATGGTAGGCCCACACGAGGCTCGCCACGTCTTAAGCGGACCGGGCCAGCTGACATAGTTTGACCGGTCAACTATATAGCTGGGCTGGTCCATTAGTTATGTGGGCCGAGCCTAACCTCTAAGGTTGACTGGTCAAAACTTAAATGGGCCGGCCCATTTAACATGTGGGGTCCACCTTACAGCTACTGGGCCGGCCCAAGAAGCAAGTGGGCCGGGCCGAAACACATGTGGGTCCCACTTTCCTGTTAAAGGGCCGGCCCATTCAGTGTGTGGGGTCCACCGTGTAGCAAGTGGGCCGGGCCAAAAACACAGGTGGGTCCCACTTTCCGGTTAAAGGGTCGGCCCATTTAGTATGTGGGGTCCACCATATAGCAAGTGGGCCGGCCCAACAAGATAGTGGGCCGGGCCAAAAACACAGGTGGGTCCCACTTTCCTGTTAAAGGGCCGGCCCATTTGGTGTGTGGGGTCCACCATATAGCAAGTGGGCCGGCCTAACAAGATAGTGGGCCGGGCCAAAAGCACAGGTGGGTCCCACCTTCCGGTTAAAAGGCTGGCCCATTTAGTATGTGGGGTCCACCATATAGCAAGTGGGCCGGCCCAACAAGATAGTGGGCCGGGCCAAAAACACATGTGGGTCCCACCTTCCTGTTAAAGGGCCGGCCCATTTAGTATGTGGGGTCCACCATATAGCAAGTGGGCCGGCCCAACAAGATAGTGGGCCGGGCCAAAAACACATGTGGGTCCCACCTTCCTGTTAAAGGGCCGGCCCATTTACCATGTGGGACCACCATATACCAAATGGGCTGGCCCAACAAGATAGTGGGCCGGCCCAATAAGCATGTGGATCCCACTATCGTGTAACCGGGCCGGCCTACTAAAGAAGTGGGCCGGCCCAAAATGAAAGTGGGTCCCACACTACCGTAAGTGGGCCGGCCCAATCTGTTGTAGTGCCCTACTTGTTTGACTAGTCAACATGCATTAAATTTCATGAGCATAAAATCCGATATCAATGATACACACAATTACATACACAAATAAAACAAGTAGGAAAATTACAAGGCAATTCATGTGCCCAAATAAAAAAATTACATAGAATCATTGAGGACTTCTATTAGCATCATCAATAACACGTTGACATTTGGCAATCGCCTTGATTGAATCTTGTGTACTCTTTGTCAACATATCGCCTACGGATCTTAAAGCAACAATACCATGTCTTTTATAAAGTACAGACCTTGAGATATTTACTTGTTTGATGAAAGCAATGGTCTAGGTTGACGGCTATGAGAAGATGCATCGGAAGAAATATCGAAGTTTTTGTGGGCCTCACTTCTAATGAAGATTGCTTCATCACAACCGCATTCGATAATAATGCAAAAAGAGTTAAACGATGAACTATGCAAACATTTATTATGCAATGTAGATATAAGATAATAACAAGTTGCATAAATAAGACAATGTATGGAATTTGTACTAAGCACAAACTTACATCATAATGTTGCACGAGGTCGCTACGGATCCTTTTTTGGCGACTATCTTCTAATGATGACTCGCTTCATTAAAACCGCATTCGGTAACATTGCAAACATAGTTACAACAATTAACTATTCAAACATGTATTACGCAATGTAGAGATCGGATAACAAAGCATGTAGCAGAAATAAGCACAAGATAAGATAAGATGCATATACTAAGCACATACTGGCTCGCTGCAGGTCCTTCTCTTGCGTGCACTAGTCGTGGTCAACATGCCTGTCATTTTAGGTTCAGCCATCAAGTGAAATGCTAATCCTCCTCGCTGCATTGTCCTTAATCTGTGTTTAGATATCACATTTAAGACCAAGTCAGCTGGTTTCAAATAACAAAAAACTTGAGCTGCCAAATGAATAAGCCAATATTTACCGGATATCAGATTAAAACCAACTAGATGTTGCTTTGCATGAGATACGAATTTCGGACATTCGGATTTAGAGTAGGGTAATGCCAAGGTTTTCCACATAAAGTAAACCGGCATTAAGAATGACCAAATGTCGGGTTCAAATCACCTTCGCAGTTTCTCCAAGACAAGCATATCAAATAGGCGGAAACATAGTAAAGCATGAATGGCATTGCTATGGCAGGGTTCCAAGTGTTAATCTCTTGCATAAGGAACAATGCATATAGGTTATAGATAATAACGGAAGTAAACCGCCAAAATTACCAACCAAGAACTCAGATTCCAACCTTCCCTAGCGTCCCCGCTGTTAATGTTGGATGTTCTAATAAGTGGTTCGCATGATCAATCCCTAGGAAAAATAACATTGACAAGTCGAGTCTATGATAATACAAAGACCAGACATGCACGCAAGCAATAACTATATAAGCTAAAGACGAGGTATAATAGAAAGCAGATTGGAAATGCACATAACATGATTATAAAAGCAGTGTGAGAATAGCAGACACGAGAAAACAACTAGCGGCTAGCGGTGAGCTAATGACGTGGTATAAGAACAAGCAGATTGGAAATGCCCATAGCATGCCTATAAAAGCGAGTGCGACAATAGCATGCGAGTACAAAAACGAGTTAGCGAGCAAATGAATGGGTATAAGGCTATAAATATGTGGATGCACACAGGTGTCGGTAGAATGAACAGGATGGTAGCGACCGGATAATGCTTTTGTACTGTACAATATTTAAACAAACTTCATGCGAAGCAACACATCAAGAAAGTTAACGGTATATGAGATCTGCAAATAACTACACAAAACATGGCTAAAGAAACACCGCGATCTAACGGGCCAGCGTACTAACCAAGCTGCGGCGGGGTGGATGGGGGCGGCAACTTGCATTCCAGCGGCGGCGAACGCGGGAGACGATGAATCGACCCTGTTTCAGTAGAAGCGGGCGTTAGTGAAGCAGATCTGGTTGGCTGGCAAGGGATTCGGTGAAGTTGATACAGCCGCTGCGCCGAGGTAGTCGGTGGCGAGGTCGGCGGTGAAGCGGATCCGTCGGTGGCGAAGTCGGCGGTGAAGCAGATCCGTCGGTGGCGAGGTCGGCGGTGAAGCGGATCCGTCGGTGACGAGGGCGGCGGGGGAGCGGATCAGGTGGGTGGACAGCCAACACGATCAAGGCTACGCTCGTGGAGGATTATGCCGGCGGCGAAGCGGATCTAGTACTCGTAGAGAGTCGAGCTTTGGCGTGTGAGAGTATTTTTGAGCTAATGGGGCGAATGGTTGGTGGGTGGGTGTGGGCCCGTGGGGAGGGTTCGGGATCTAGGCAAGATATTTCATTGTTACCGAATGAGCCCTCCATGGTCGGTGGGTTGTAGCTTCCGGACCAGGGTTAAAAGGGTAAAACTGGTCACGGGATTTTCGAATGGATGCGGCGGGATGATTTGGCGCGCGGCCGAAATTTTCAGTTTCAAGCTACGAGCAGACGACAAAAATAATGTTCTTCCCCAGGGAGCTCTCATTTCTTCCTCTTCTCTTTCTCTCTCGAGTCTTTCCCACTCCCCCGGCTCCTCTCCCCCTTCTCTCCGGCGGCCTCGCCGGCGGAGACGAGGCCGACTTCTCTCTCTATATTGTACACCCTCCGAACTAAATTAATTGATTCAACTTTCCTTAGACGTGTATGTATCTAGAGTAAAAACATGTGTGGATACATCCATATTTAGATAAGCAAAGTTGAGTCGGCTAATTTGGATCCGAGGGAGTTAGTGTTGTTGTAAGCTTAGATCCGAGTGTTTCCCATGAGCGGAATGGCGCAATGGAGTCGGGGATCTCGTCATCGGCTTCGGATCCGGCCTGGGGTGAATCCGGCGGATCTTGCCGGCCAAACCCCGATCCGGTGCCATCAATGTGATGGCGCTAACGGTGAGGCTTGCTTTGGTCGGTGCTTCGGATCCGGCCAATGGGGAAGTCAAGCTGCTAAAGTTCACAAGCTCGGGGCATACGACGGCGTCATCCGTCTTGCCCGTGCACATCTTGGCCTTTCGGCGGCCCTTCTCGGAGCCAATATTCCGTTGTCGAGGCCCTTCTTCTCCTTCGTCATGGCGACTACCGGCGACACCGTCCCAAGTGGTGCGTCCCCGGCGACGGAGTTGCTGGAAAGGATGCGGAGCAGAGATCTGATGTGCGGTCGAGAAGGACTCGATTGATTTTCTTCTATATGTTTTGGGGTCCTTTTTTGTAAAGTTGCAGGTTCTATTAGTTATTGTCTAGTACTTTTGGTCCTCTATGTAATTTTTTGGACTAGTTTCCATTGGCACTGATAAACTTGAATTTTGACAAGTTCACGGGGAAAAAAATTCCTTTGCACATATGGCCTATCATGTATAAACATTCTTGAGATTTAAACTATATGTAATGTGCCATGCATTAACCCTAAACCATATATATGTAACTAACCCTAGCTGATCAAACCCTACTTAATTAAAACAAATAACCCTAAACTATACGCATGCACTTTATGCGCAAAGGCGCGGGTGCCTCTAATAATGTGTGTGCGCACTCGATCGATGATCCCTAAACCTTATACAACCCTGAAACCCTAATCCCTAATCCCTAAACCCTAAACACCCTAAACACTAAACCCTATACCCTAAACCCTAACCCTAAACCCTAATTAAACCCTATATATAGGCTAACGACACTTAATTGTGCATCAAGCAGGCCAGGGGTGCCTCGCGGTCCTCTAATTAAATTAAATGTGCCATGCATTAACCCTAAACCATATATATGTAACTAACCATAGCTAATCAACCCTACTTAATGAAAACACATAACCCTAAAGTATACTAGCTATAACCCGATCTAATAAAAACATGCTCTATATATAGCAGCTAGCTAGCAAACCTTAGATTAACACCAATTAATATATACATGGCCTATATCGATCATGTTGTATAACATATCCCCGAGATTCATTAATTAATTATATAATTATCGTGATAAATTAATTAACTCTAATTTTGACAAGTTCTCTCGAATGAAAACACATTTGATTAAGTTGCCTCATAATATATATATATAATTAGTGTGCATGCATGTCCTACCATGCATTCGTGCATATGTTTTAATGTATATTTGAACATATTCTTGGGGATTTCAATCTCTCTCTCTCTCGATCATCTATATATCATTGGTGGCCAAAAAACACTCATATATATGCATGCAATTTATGCGTAAAGGCGCGGGTGCCTCTAATAATGTGTGTGCGCACTCGATCGATGATCCCTAAACCTTAAACAACCCTAAAAATGTAACACCCCAAATTTCAATAAAAAGAAAGTTAGAGAATTTCAGAAAGCAAAATTTCAAACCAACAAAAACTTTTCTTTTTGCATATAGTACCATGCATAGGACTTGTGCATTTGAGTGATATGCCATGATGATTGTTATTTCTTATTCTTGTTATGCTCTAAAACCTTAGTGTGATCATATGAAGCTCACCAACCAAATAAAATCAAAGAGGAAGAAAATCCAATAATTGGAAAACCCTAAAAACCCTCACATATGCCCTATGGCATTTTTATAAATCTTGACCCTAGACCTATTTGGTCTTCACCATTAGTGGAGAATGTTCTTAAACACTTATCACAACTTTTGGAATCAAAGAATCACAAATCAAATATTTTTCAAATGCAAAACTAGCTCACATATGATAATGGTCCAAATTGACAATTCTAGTCTGATCACCACTTTGAGCCCCTGCAATTCAATCTTCCCAAACCAATTCTTGCTAACCCTTTGCACCATTTCAAGGTCAACATCAAGGTGAACAACTTTGATGAAGATCACCCTGCCAAATTCATCTTGGATCATTAGCTATGCTCATCCAAAGTTGCAACATTGCAACAAGTGGAACAATCTCACACTTGTCAATTTCTTGAATTTTTGAATTCTACATTTTCCACCACCACCTCAAATCACCTCTGGTCATTTACAACTATTATCAACACTCACTTTTCAAACACATTCACCATTTGAATTATTTCCAATTTGGATAATTTTGAAAATTCCAAAATATGGCACTATTTACACACTATTGCAAATAGTGATTCTACCTAACCTAAACTACCCTAACCTATTCCATTATGCTCCCTGGTCCCCTAAAACCCTAAGAGGAGCACAGTAGAGCTAAGGAGAGGAGGAGAGCAGCTAGGGCATGGCCATGCCGGCCATGTCGCCGAGCTCGACCACCTCCCCTCTCTCCCCTTCACTCTCTGCCCTGGCCCCTGCGCCACAGCACGCCACCGCACCGCCTAGCCTCGCCTAGCATGACCTGGTCGACGTGCACGCCGTGAGCTCGCCGGAGACAACGCGCCCAGAACGCGCCCAGATGCCGCTCGTGTCGCGCGTGTGCACACCGCGGACACGCTCAGTACACGCGCCGCGCCACCACCTCACGCTCGCCCTGGCCCCGCTGACTAGCCGTTGAGCATCACCTCGCCACCTGGACGCCGCCAGACACACGCGCAGCCCAGACCCGTGCCCTTCGCCGCCGTGGATGGTGACAAGATCCCGCCACTGCCGCCACACGACATGGAAGCATTGTGAACTATTCTGACGCCGCCCGACCACACCGTCACCACCATTAGACTCGCCTGGACCGGTAGACCACTGCCCCGACCTCGCCTAGCTCGACCACTCGCCAGAATCGCCGCGCCATGGTCGACCACCACCCTGCCCCGCAGCACCCCTGCGCTGCTATAAAAGGAGACCTCCCCTGCGCAATCCAAGCACACCATCTCGTTCCCCATCCTCCACTGCTTCTCCTCCACCCAACCACTCGCTCGATTGTCGCCGGAGATGCTCCAATTTGAAGATCGGAGCCGCCAGGACCTCACCTCGCCACCGTCGATTGAAGCCGATCCAGGAGTTGCCGCCGGTACCAGGAGAACCGCCGTCGTCCACATCTACCCCGAGCACACTGCCATCCCTTGCTGGAGCCGCCGTAAGCCCTCTGACCCCCTACCTGAGCCGCCGGTGAACCCCTCTCTCGCCGGCGGGACGATGAACTGGAGCCGTTAGATCAGATTCTAATCCTACGCCCCAGACGCGCCCATACCGTTTCGGGTTTAAACACCCGCTGACGGGTGGCCCCCGCTGTCAGGCAGCCCGCGCGGTACTGGACCGTAGCTGGGCTGGCCTTGGGCCTGTTTAAACGATCTGGCCCGTTTAGTTTTCCCGCCGGCCCCTTTAATTCAAATCTGGTTTAAATATTTACTAATCCATTTCAATACTGCCTCCACTTTGAAATTCAATAGATTCAAATTGGCTAAACCAAATTTAGTGAACTTTATATGGTTGGAAATCTACTGAAATTATCTAGCCAATGCCGCTGGCCTCATGGCCATATTCTTTGTAAAATAAATGTGAGAAAAATAACAAGACAGGGACTTTTCCCTATTCAAATAATTCTTAAAAATCAACCAAAATAGATATTAAGTTATTTCCAACTCTAATAGCTCACATTTGACTTACACTAATTGTTTATGCAATAAAATGGTGTGGTCACTTTGCATGATCATGCCATAGTTAAATGAATGGATAATTTGACTAGTTTAACTAGTTGATATTGTCCAAAACTATTAAAGTAAATTGTGTGAAGTCTTATACTTCATTTAAACTTGTCTCACATGCATTCATGGGATGTTTGTACCTCTGGTCCAAACTCTCTTATATGAATGGCTTGAGATTTAAATCATTTGTAGTAGTATTAAAATGGTATGAGGTGATCTACCTCATTTAAATCATTTTCTCAAATACTGATGATGAATGGTTGACCTAGGTCAATACCCATTTCATGTATAATTGTTTGAGAAATTAAATCTTAAGAAGATTTCAATGAGAGGAAATTCTTTCTCAAGAACCCTATGGAAACTATCATTTACATATAAAATACAAAGAAGTGAATTCTATTTAAACCCCACAACCCATGCACTCTAGTTAATTTATGTGTGTGCATAGAGTAGTTTGTGTGTTATATGTGATGTATGGAATAGCCATTGAATTAGTGAGTAATTATACTCGTATTCAAATTTAGACGGTAGCACCGGAGAGTACGCCGAAGAATAAGGATACTACCAGGAGGAGGAGGAGGAGGAGGAACAGTTTGAGAACTACCAAGGCAAGCTAATATTCTTGCAAAGTGCAAAGCCCCTTGGGGCAAGGCACCATGACTCTTACCTTTTCTTACATAAGCCTATCCCAAGTTTTTACTTTACAAGCTTTTACTTGTTTTCTCAATAAGTTACTTTTATAGTTAACTTTGGTCAAAGTACAAGTTGGTTACTAGAGTAGTGAAGTAGTTCTAACAAGCAAAGCAAGATAGCACCCCTCATGGATTAGAGCTAGTGCTAATGAATTAAAACCTGACTACTCTAGATGGGAACAATGTGAATTTGAAATGAATTTGAAACCTTGGAATGATGATGCATTCCATTGAATGATTTTGGAAGGTGAATATGAACAAGAGAAGATGGTGATTTTTGACAAAACAATGATGTTGGTTTGAATGCGATACCTTTCCAATTATCAAGTACCCCCACAATACCTGATTATGGGTAGGGCTTAACTGGAAGTTTATGTGTCTTAGTATGGGTTCCCTCTAAACAAGCGTCATCGGGGTTATGCCGAAAGCTGCCTCTACCCCAAAAGAAACGATATGATATGATGAGAAATGAGGTGAATGTCCGGCCCAAGCCCTGTGCAGTTCCCAGGCTGATTGTCTGTCTTCACTGGGAGGCCAAGCTCATGGGGAGAGGTGCTCATACTAGGATTTATAAGTGAAAGGTTATGGTTGATGATCCGCGTACTGTGTTACGATGATTCGGGGAAATCCCGACGGATGAAATCAAATGTTGTGGCACAAGTGTGCAACCTCTGCAGAGTGTAAACCTATTCGAATAGCCGCGTCCACGGTTACGAACGGTTGGAAAGGCCATACAGTTTCCGATGTCATATTTTTGAAAATGATGTTGAAAGGTGATGGTGAAATGACTTGTGGTGAATTGAATTGAAATCACCACAGGAATGGTGGGAATGACACTAATGTTCCCACTTGAGTTAGTAGCACTGGAATAAGCTTTTTTTTCTCAAACTTTGCGAACTAAAACTAGCTTTATGCAAATAAACTAGAGCTTAGCAAACCATACTAGAATGTCTAGCACTTACTTTAGTATTAGTTTGCGAGTACTTAAAGTACTCACGGCTTTGTCCCTGGCTATTCAAATGGCCGGAGTATGAAGAGGGACAAGGAGATGACCAGCGGGACGCCTACGACAACTAAGCGCCTTCCGACGTCAAGCGTTGGCCCGTGGACTAGAGAGTCCTTGTATCTTACGCTTCCGCTATGTTGAACTATGAACTTGTGTTTGTTCGTTGATCAATAGATCAACTATTCGTGTAATATGGATGATGTGATTCCAAATTGTAAGACTTATGGTATGTAATGAATGATGACTGTGATACTTAACTATTATGCCTCGCAACAACAATATTCCTGGGATTGCGATGTATGACATAATAGGCATCCGGACTTAAAAATCCGGGTGTTGACAAAAACCGTAAATATATAATCCCTAATCCCTAAACCTAAACACCCTAAACACTAAACCCTAAACCCGGCCTAGACCCTAACCCTAACCCTAACCCTAAACCCTAGCTAACCCTAAACCCTAATTAAACCCTATGTATAGGCCAACAACACTTAATTGTGCATCGAGCAGGCCAGGGGTGCCTCTCGCGGTCCTCTAATTAAATTAAAT
>NC_061513.1:82253795-82282810 GCF_022539505.1 Lolium rigidum
AATATGATCAAGGAGAGTGAAAGCTCTAAGCTTGGGGATGCCCCGGTGGTTCACCCCTGCATATTCTAAGAAGACTCAAGCGTCTAAGCTTGGGGATGCCCAAGGCATCCCCTTCTTCATCGACAACATTATTAGGTTCCTCCCCTGAAACTATATTTTTATTCCGTCACATCTTATGTACTTTGCTTGGAGCGTCGGTTTGTTTTTGTTTTTGTTTTGTTTGAATAAAATGGATCCTTGCATTCACTTTATGGGAGAGAGACACGCTCCGCTGTAGCATATGGACAAATATGTCCTTAGGCTCTACTCATAGTATTCATGGCGAAGTTTCTTCTTCGTTAAATTGTTATATGGTTGGAATTGGAAAATGATACATGTAGTAACTCTAAAATGTCTTGGATAATTTGATACTTGGCAATTGTTGTGCTCATGTTTAAGCTCTTGCATCATATGCTTTGCACCCATTAATGAAGAAATACTTAGAGCTTGCTAATTTGGTTTGCATATCTAGTTTCTCTAGAGTCTAGATAACATCTAGTATTGAGTTTTGAACAACAAGGAAGACGGTATGGAGTCTTATAATGTTTACCATATGTCTTTTATGTGAGTTTTGCTGTACCGTTCATCCTTGTGTTTGTTTCAAATAGCCTTGCTAGCCTAAACCTTGTATCGAGAGGGAATACTTCTCATGCATCCCAAATACTTGAGCCAACCACTATGCCATTTGTGTCCACCATACCTACCTACTACATGGTATTTATCCGCCATTCCAAAGTAAATTGCTTGAGTGCTACCTTTAAAATTCCATCATTCACCTTTGCAATATATAGCTCATGGGACAAATAGCTTAAAAACTATTGTGGTATTGAATATGTACTTATGCACTTTATCTCTTATTAAGTTGCTTGTTGTGCGATAACCATGTTTCGGGGACGCCATCAACTATTCTTTGTTGAATATCATGTGAGTTGCTATGCATGTCCGTCTTGTCTGAACTAAGAGAGATCTACCACCTTTATGGTTGGAGCATGCATATTGTTAGAGAAGAACTTTGGGCCGCTAACTAAAGCCATGAATCATGGTGGAAGTTTCAGTTTGGTCATATATCCTCAATCTCATATGAGAATAATAATTGTTGCCACATGCTTATGCATTAAAGAGGAGTCCATTATCTGTTGTCCATGTTGTCCCGGTATGGATGTCTAAGTTGAGAATAATCAAAAGCGAGAAATCCAAAATGCAAGCTTTCTCCTTAGACCTTTGTACGAGGCGGCATGGAGGTACCCCATTGTGACACTTGGTTAAAACATGTGCATTGCAAAGATCCGGTAGTCCAAGCTAATTAGGACAAGGTGCGGGCACTATTAGTATACTATGCATGAGACTTGCAACTTGTAAGATATAATGTACATAACTCATATGCTTTATTACTACCGTTGACAAAATTGTTTCATGTTTTCAAAATAAAAGCTCTAGCACAAATATAGCAATCGATGCTTTCCTCTTTGAAGGACCATTCTCTTTACTTTTATGTTGAGTCGGTTCACCTATCTCTCTCCACCTCAAGAAGCAAACACTTGTGTGAACTGTGCATTGATTCCTACATACTTGCATATTGTACTTGTTATATTACTCTATGTTGACAATTATCCATGAGATATACATGTTATAAGTTGAAAGCAACCGGTGAAACATAATCTTCCTTTGTGATGCTTCAATACCTTTACTTTGATTTATTGCTTTATGAGTTAACTCTTATGCAAGACTTATTAATACTTGTCTTGAAGTACTATTCATGAAAAGTCTTTGCTTTATAATTCACTTGTTTACTCATGTCATTACCATTGTTTTGATCGCTGCATTCACTACATATGTTTACAAATAGTATGATCAAGGTTATGATGGCATATCACTTCGAAATTATCTTTGTTATCGTTTTACTCGCTCGGGACGAGCAGAACTAAGCTTGGGGATGCTGATACGTCTCCAACGTATCGATAATTTCTTATGTTCTATGCCATATTATTGATGATACCTACATGTTTTATGCACACTTTATGTCATATTCGTGCATTTTCTGGAACTAACCTATTAACAAGATGCCGAAGTGCCAGTTCTCGTTTTCTGCTGTTTTTGGTTTCAGAAATCCTAGTAACGAAATATTCTCGGAATTGGACGAAACGAAGACCCAGGGGCCTATTTTTCCACGGAGCTTCCAGAAGACCGAAGAACATACGAAGTGGGGCCACGAGGTGGCGACACCACAAGGCGGCGCGGCCCAGGGGGGGCCCGCGCCGCCCTATGGTGTGGCCCCCACGTCTGGCCCCCGACTCTGCCCTTCCGCCTACTTAAAGCCTCCGTCGCGAAACCCCTGAGGCGGAAAAACCACGATACGGAAAACCTTCCAGAGACGCCGCCGCCGCCGATCCCATCTTGGGGGATTCTGGAGATCTCCTCCGGCACCCTGCCGGAGAGGGGATTCATCTCCCGGAGGACTCTACACCGCCATGGTCGCCTCCGGAGTGATGAGTGAGTAGTTCACCCCTGGACTATGGGTCCATAGCGGTAGCTAGATGGTTGTCTTCTCCTCATTGTGCTTCATTGTCGGATCTTGTGAGCTGCCTAACATGATCAAGATCATCTATCCGTAATTCTATATGTTGTGTTTGTCGGGATCCGATGGATAGAGAATACCATGTCATGTTAATTATCAAGTTATTACATATGTGTTGTTTATGATCTTGCATGCTCTCCGTTACTAGTAGAGGCTCGGCCAAGTTTTTTACTTTTAACTCCAAGAGGGAGTATTTATGCTCGATAGTGGGTTCATGCCTGCATTGACACCTGGGACGAGTGACAGAAAGTTCTAAGGTTGTGTTGTGCTTGTTGCCACTAGGGATAAAACATTGGCGCTATGTCCGAGGATGTAGTTGTTGATTACATTACGCACCATACTTAATGCAATTGTCCGTTGCTTTGCAACTTAATACTGGAGGGGTTCGGATGATAACTCTGAAGGTGGACTTTTTAGGCATAGATGCGGTTGGATGGCGGTCTATGTACTTTGTCGTAATGCCCAATTAAATCTCACTATACTTATCATGTCATGTATGTGCATTGTTATGCCCTCTCTATTTGTCAATTGCCCGACTGTAATTTGTTCACCCAACATGCTTTATCTTATGGGAGAGACACCTCTAGTGAACTGTGGACCCCGGTCCATTCTTTTAATACTGAAATACAAATCTGTCTGCAATACTTGTTTTACTTGTTTTCTCTGCAAACAATCATCTTCCACACAATACGGTTAATCCTTTGTTACAGCAAGCCGGTGAGATTGACAACATCAACTGTTTCGTTGGGGCAAAGTACTTTGGTTGTGTTGTGCAGGTTCCACGTTGGCGCCGGAATCCCCGGTGTTGCGCCGCACTACATCCCGCCGCCATCAACCTTCAACGTGCTTCTTGGCTCCTCCTGGTTCGATAAACCTTGGTTTCTTTCTGAGGGAAAACTTGCTGCTGTGCGCATCATACCTTCCTCTTGGGGTTGCCCAACGAACGTGTGAAATACACGCCATCACATTATCAACAAGATTAACATCCAAATAGCAATTCTTCAATGGTGGCAAGTCAAGCATATTATAAATCTTCTTAGGCATAACGGAAATACTTGCACCAAGATCACATAAAGCATTACAATCAAAGTCATTGACCTTCATCTTAATGATGGGCTCCCAACCATCTTCTAACTTTCTAGGAATAGAAGCTTCACGTTCTAATTTCTCTTCTCTAGCTTTTATGAGAGCATTTGTAATATGTTTTGTGAAAGCCAAGTTTATAGCACTAGCATTAGGACTCTTAGCAAATTTTTGCAAGAACTTTATAACTTCAGAGATATGGCAATCATGAAAATCCAAACCATTATAATCTAAAGCAATGGGATCATCATCCCCAATGTTGGAAAAAATTTCAGCAGTTTTATCACAGGCAGTTTCAGCAGTTTTAGCAGTTTTTTGCAGTTTTGCAGGCTTTGCATTAGGAGTAGAAGCATTGCCAACACCAATTATTTTACCATTGATAGTAGGAGGTGCAGCAACATGTGAATCATTAACATTACTAGTGGTGGCAATAGTCCAAACTTTAGCTACATTATTCTCTTTAGCTAGTTTTTCATTTTCTTCTCTTTCCCACCTAGCATGCAATTCGGCCATCAATCTTATATTCTCATTAATTCTAACTTGTATGGCATTTGCTGTAGTAACAATTTTATTTTCAATATCCTTATTAGGCATAACTTTCGATTTCAAAAGATCAACATCAGAGGCAAGACTATCAACCTTAGAGGCAAGAATATCAATTTTATTGAGCTTTTCCTCAACAGATTTGTTAAAAGCAGTTTGCGTACTAATAAATTCTTTAAGCATAGCTTCAAGTCCAGGGGGTGTATTCCTATTATTGGTGTAAGAATTCCCATAAGAATTACCATAACCGTTACCATTATTATAAGGATATGGCCTATAGTTATTACTAGAATTGTTCCGATAAGCATTGTTGTTGAAATTATTATTTTTATTGAAGTTTACATCAACATGTTCTTCTTGGGCAACCAATGAAGCTAACGGAACATTATTAGGATCAACATTAGTTCTACCATTCACAAGCATAGACATAATAGCATCAATCTTATCACTCAAGGAGGAGATTTTTTCGACAGAATTTACCTTCTTACCTTGTGGAGCTCTTTCCGCGTGCCATTCAGAGTAATTAATCATCATATTATCAAGAAGCTTTGTTGCTTCACCAAGAGTGATGGACATAAAGGTACCTCCAGCAGCTGAATCCAATAGGTTCTGCGAAGAGAAGTTCAGTCCTTCATAAAAGGTTTGGATGATCATCCAAGTAGTCAGTCCATGGGTTGGGCAATTTTTAACCAAGGATTTCATTCTTTCTCAAGCTTGTGCAACATGCTCATTATCCAATTGTTTAAAATTCATTATGCTACTCCTCAAAGATATAATTTTAGCAGGGGATAATATCTACCAATAAAAGCATCCTTGCATTTAGTCCATCAATCAATACTATTCTTAGGCAGAGATAGCAACCAATCTTTAGCTCTTCCTCTTAATGAGAAAGGAAAAAATTTTAATTTTATAATATCACCATCTACATCTTTATACTTTTGCATTTCACACAATTCAACAAAATTATTGAGATGGGCAGCAGCATCATCAGAACTAACACCAGAAAATTGCTCTCTCATAACAAGATTCAGTAGAGCAGGTTTAATTTCAAAGAATTCTGCTGTAGTAGCAGGTGGAGCAATAGGTGTGCATAAGAAATCATTATTATTTGTGGTTGTGAAGTCACACAACTTAGTATTTTCAGGAGTAGCCATTTTAGCAGTAGTAAAAAAAGCAAACTAGATAAAGTAAATGCAAGTAACTAATTTTTTTGTGTTTTTGATATAGAGTGCAAGACAGTAAATAAAGTAAAGCTAGCAACTAATTTTTTTGTGTTTTGATATAATGCAGCAAACAAAGTAGTAAATAAAATACCTCAAAAAAAAAGTAGTAAATAAAATAAAGCAAGACAAAAACAAAGTAAAGAGATTGGATTGTGGAGACTCCCCTTGCAGCGTGTCTTGATCTCCCCGGCAACGGCGCCAGAAAAAGAGCTTGATACGCGTACAGCACGCGTCCGTTGGGAACCCCAAGAGGAAGGTGTGATGCGTACAGCGGCAAGTTTTCCCTCGTAAGAAACCAAGGTTTATCGAACTAGTAGGAGCCAAGAAGCACGTTGAAGGTTGATGGCGGCGGGATGTAGTGCGGCGCAACACCAGGAATTCGGCGCCAACGTGGAACCTGCACAACACAACCAAAGTACTTTGCCCCAACGAAACGAGTGAGGTTGTCAATCTCACCGGCTTGCTGTAACAAAGGATTAGATGTATAGTGTGGATGATGATTGTTTGCAGAAAACGAGTAGAACAAGTATTGCAGTAGATTGTATTCGATGTAAAAGAATGGACCGGGGTCCACAGTTCACTAGAGGTGTCTCTCCCATAAGATAAATAGCATGTTGGGTGAACAAATTACAGTCGGGCAATTGACAAATAGAGAGGGCATGACCATGCACATACATGATATGATGAGTATTGTGAGATTTAATTGGGCACTACGACAAAGTACATAGACCGCTATCCAACATGCATCTATGCCTAAAAAGTCCACCTTTAGGTTATCATCCGAACCCCTTCCAGTATTAAGTTGTAAACAACAGACAATTGCATTAAGTTTGGTGCGTAATGTAATCAATAACTACATCCTTAGACATAGCATCAATGTTTTATCCCTAGTGGCAACAACACATCCACAACCTTAGAACTTTCTGTCACTGTCTCAGATTTAATGGAGGCATGAACCCACTATCGAGCATAAATACTCCCTCTTGGAGTTAAGAGCAAAAACTTGGCCGAGCCTCTACTAATAACGGAGAGCATGCAAGATCATAAACAACACATAGGTAATAGATTGATAATCAACATAACATAGTATTCTCTATCCATCGGATCCCGACAAACACAACATATAGAATTACAGATATTGATCTTGATCATGTTAGGCAGCTCACAAGATCCGACAATGAAGCACATGAGGAGAAGACAACCATCTAGCTACTGCTATGGACCCATAGTCCAGGGGTGAACTACTCACTCATCACTCCGGAGGCGACCATGGCGTTGAAGAGTCCTCCGGGAGATGAATCCCCTCTCCGGCAGGGTGCCGGAGGCGATCTCCTGAATCCCCCGAGATGGGATTGGCGGCGGCGTCTCAGTAAGGTTTTCCGTATCGTGGCTCTCGGTACTGGGGGTTTCGTCACGGAGGCTTTAAGTAGGCGGAAGGGCAACGCGGGGGGCCACACGAGGGCCCCACACGCCAGGGCCGCGCGGCCAGGGGCTGGGCCGCGCCGCCCTGCTGTGGCGGCGCCTCGTGGCCCCACTTCCTTTCCCCTCGGTCTTCCGGAAGCTTCGTGCAAAAATAGGACCACGGGCGTTGATTTCGTCCAATTCCGAGAATATTTCCTTACTAGGATTTCTGAAACCAAAAACAGCAGAAAACGACAAGCGGCTCTTCGGCATCTCGTTAATAGGTTAGTGCCGGAAAATGCATAAATACGACATATAATGTGTATAAAACATGTAGATATCATCAATAATGTGGCATGGAACATAAGAAATTATCGATACGTCGGAGACGTATCAGTCGTCTGGAGTTCTTTTCCTGAAAACACAACCAGCACAACTATCCAGGTATGCCCTAGACTCAATGGTTAGTCCACTATAAAATATATCAAGTAAATCATGTTTTTCCAGATCATGTCCAGGCCGAGCTCTTATAAGAGAGCAAAATCTCGCCCAAGCCTCAGGCAATTTCTCTCCATCTCCCTGGTCAAAATTATAAATTCTCTGCAAAGCAATATGTTGAGCACTAGCAGGAAAGTATTTCCGAAAGAAAACATCAAGCAAATCTTTTGGACTATCAACGGAATTAGGTGGCAAACTATTGTACCAAGTTTTAGCATCATCCTTTAATGAGAAAGGAAAATTTTTAGCAACGAAATAAGTACGCTTCTTAACATCATCAGAAAACAAGTTACTCAGAGTAGACAGCTCAATCATGTGTTCTACAACACTTTCTTTTTCAGTACCACAAAAAGGTGTTTTATCCACAATAGATATATGAGATAAATCAAGAGAAAAATCATAATCCTTATCCTTAATGTTTATAGGAGATGTGGCAAATTTAGGATCAGGAGACAGTTTATATCTAACAGCACGTTGTGCAAGAAGCTTTTTAATATTACTTGCATCAGTAGTAGCATTGCATTTATCAATGAAATCATCATCAAGTTCTACATAATCTTCATCAAGATCATCACTAGAGTATTCAACAGACTCAGGTGAATTAACAGGTGTAGGAGCATTCTCATTAGGAGTTTCAGTACTTTCAATTTGTCTAGACCTAGCAATTGTAGCATCTAGAAAAGATCCTAACGAACCATCATTATCAAGCACAACAGAAGCATCATCAAAATTATAAGGGGAATTTTCAGATCTAGCAGAAGTACCAGCATGTGAGGCTTGTGGTGGTGAAACAAGTTTATCTATCACAGATGGTGAATCAAGAGCAGCAGAGGTACTCATAGTTGTACCTTTTCTTGTAGTGGATGGTAATATGGCGAATTTAGTATCACGAGGTTTACCCATGATGGAGAATTTGCAGCGAACAATATCAATCCAAGTGAACTTGCAAATAAAGCTATGCTCCCCGGCAACGGCGCCAGAAAATAGCTTAGTTGCCGGGGTCCGGAGTGTGAGTGCCTTTTACCTTACCTCCCCGGCAACGGCGCCAGAAAATAGTCTTGATGACCCACAAGTATAGGGGATCGCAACAGTCTTCGAGGGAAGTAAAACCCAATTTATTGATTCGACACAAGGGGAGCCAAAGAATACTTGTAAGCCTTAACAACGGAGTTGTCAATTCAGCTGCACCTGGAAACAGACTTGCTCGCAAGAGTTTATCGGTAATAACAGTTTTATAGCAGATAGCAGTGGTGAAATATCAGCGAGCGAGTGTAACAAAGACAACAATAGTGATTATAGTAAACAGCATGATTAAAATACTGTAGGCACAGGGATGGATGAACGGGCGTTGCATGGATGAGAGAAACTCATGTAACAATCAAGGCAGGGCATTTGCAAATAATAATAAATCGGTATCTAAGTACTAATCAATCAATAGGCATGTGTTCCATATTTAGTCGTACGTGCTCGCAATGAGAAACTTGCACAACATCTTTTGTCCTACCAGCCGGTGGTAGCCGGGCCTCTAGGGAATCTACTGGAAATTAAGGTAATCCTTTTAATAGAGCACCGGAGCAAAGCATTAACACTCCGTCAACACATGTGATCCTCATATCACCGCCTTCCCCTTCGGTTGTCCCAATTTCTATCACTTTGGGGCCTCGGGTTCCGGACATCAATACGTGTATACAACTTGCAGGTAAGATCATAAAGCAATGAATATCATCATGAATTGATAACATGTTCAGATCTGAGATCATGGCACTCGGGCCCTAGTGACAAGCATTAAGCATAACAAGTTGCAACAATATCATAAAAGTACCAATTACGGACACTAGGCACTATGCCCTAACAATCTTATGCTATTACATGACCAATCTCATCCAATCCCTACCATCCCCTTCAGCCTACAGCGGGGGAATTACTCACACATGGATGGGAGAAACATGGATGGGGGAAACATGACTGGTCGATGGAGAGGCGTCGGTGGTGATGATCTCCTCCAATTCCTCATCCCGGCGGAGTGCCAGAACGGAGTTTCTGGTCCCGAGACGGAGTTTCGCGACGGTGGCGGCGTACTGGATGTCTTCTGGTGATTCCGTCTAACCCCCGTGTGTTTTTAGGTCGAAGGCATTAAGTAGTCCAGAGGAGGGCGTCGGAGGCCAGCCGAGGGGGCCACACGCTAGGGCGGCGTGCCCCCCTCCTAGGCCGCGCCGGCCTAGTGTCTGGGGGCCTTGGGCCTCCCCCAGACATGCCCTTCTGGCTCCGTGAATCTTCTGGAAAAATAAGCCCTCTGGCATTAATTCCGGGGATTTTCCTGAAAGTTGGATTTCTGCACAAAAACGAGACACCAGAGCAATTCTGCTGAAAACAGCGTTAGTCCGTGTTAGTTGTATCCAAAATACACAAATTAGAGGCAAAACAATAGCAAAAGTGTTCGGGAAAGTAGATACGTTTTGGACGTATCAGTAAACTGACTCAACATAAAGTTAAAGAAAGGCCCTTCGCAGAGGGAAGCAGGGATTACTCATATGCTAGAGCTTTTTATTTTGAAAACATGGAAACAATTTTGGCAACGGTAGTAATAATTCATATGTGTTATGCATAAAACCTCCTATAAGTTGCAAGCCTCATGCATCGAATACTAGTAGTGCCCGCTCCTTGTCCTAATTAGCTCGGCTTTCCATGGATTATCATTGCATTACATATGTTTCAACCAAGTGTCACAAAGGGGTACCTCTATGCCACATGTACAAAGGTCCAAGGAGATAAATCGCATTTGATCTCTCAATTTTGATAGATCTCAACTTGAGGACATCCATACCGGGACAACATAGAAAACAGATAATGGACTCCTCTTTAATGCTTTAAGCATTCAACAACACATAATATTCTAATAAGAGCTTTGAGGATTAATGTCCAAGCTGAAACTTCCACCATGATACATGGCTTTGGTTAGCGGCCCAATGTTCTTCTCTAACAATATGCATACTCAAACCATTTAACTCATGGCAAATCTCCCTTACTTCAGACAAGACGAACATGCATAGCAACTCACATGATATTCAACAAAGGTGTAACAGGTTGATGGCGTCCCTAGAAACATGATTACCGCTCAACAAGCAACTTATAAGAACTAAGATACATAAGCGACATATTCATTACCACAATAGTTTTTTAGGATACTTTCTCATGAGCTATGTATTGTAAAGACAAGGAATGAAATTTTTTAAAGGTAGCACGCAAGCAATTTACTTTGGAATGGCAGAAAAATACAACATAGTAGGTAGATATGGTGGACTCAAATGGCATAAGTTTTGGCTCAAGGTTTTGGATGTACGAGAAGCATTCCCTCTCAGTACAAGGCTTTGGATAGCAAGGTTGTTTGAATCAAACACAAGTATGAACCGGTATAACAAAACTTACATAAGAACATATTGCAAGCATTATATGACTCTACACTGTCTTCCTTGTTGCTCAAACACTTTTACCAGAAAATATCTAGACTTTAGAGAGACCAATCATGTAAACCAAATTTCAACAAGCTCTACGGTAGTTCTCCATTAATAGGTTTTAAACTACATGATGCAAGAGCTTAAACATGATCTACTTGAGAGCTCAAAACAATTGCCAAGTATCAAATTATTCAAGATAATATACCAATTACCACATGAAGCATTTTCTGTTTCCAACCAAATAGCAATAAATGCAGCGGCTTTCAACTTTTGCATTGAACATTAAAAGTAAAAGCGAAGAACACTAGTGTTCATATGAAAAAGCGGAGCGTGTCTCTCTCCCACACAAGGATTGCTAGGATCCGAATTTTTTCAAACACAAACAAAAATAAAAGCACACAGACGCTCCAAGTAAATCACATAAGATGTGACGGAATAAAAATATAGTTTCACTAGAGGTGACCTGATAAATTGTTGATAAAGAAGGGGATGCATTGGGCATCCCCAAGCTTAGATGCTTGAGTCTTCTTGAAATATGCAGGGATGAACCACGGGGGCATCCCCAAGCTTAGAATTTTCACTCTTCTTGATCATATTATATCATCCTCCTCTCTTGATCCTTGAAAACTTCCTTCACATCAAACTCAAAACAATCTCATTAGAGGGTTAGTGCATAATCAAAAATTCACATGTTCAGCGAGGACACAATTATTCTCAACACTTCTGGACATTACCCAAGGCTACTAAAATTTAATGGAGCAAAGAAATCCACTCAACACAGTTAAAGAGGCAATGTGAAATAAAAGGCAGAATCTGTCAAAACAGAACAGTTCGTAAAGACGAATTTTTTCGAGGCACTTAACATGCTCAGATGAAGAAGCTCAAATTGAATGAAAGTTGCGTACATATCTGAGGATCATGTATGAATTTTTGCAGAATTTTTAGGTTCTCCTACAGAGAGATCTACTCAAATTCGTGACAGCTAAAAATCTGTTTCTGCGGAGAAATCCAAATCTAGTATCAACTTTACTATCAAAGACTTTACTTGGCACAACAATGGAAATAAACATGATAAGAAGAGGTTGCTACAGTATTAACAACTTCCAAGACACAACAAAACAGTAGCAAAATAAAAACATGGGTTATCTCCGAAGAAGTGCTTTCTTTATAGCCATTAAGATGGGCTCAGTAATTTTAATGATGCTCTCGCAAGAAATAAGAGTTGAAGCAAAAGAGAGCATCAAAAGCAAATAAGAAACACTTTTAAGTCTAACCCACTTCCTATGAAAAGGAATCTTGTAAATAAACAAGTCATGTAAGCATAATGCAATAAGCATAGGAAGGCAACACAAGCGCAACTTCAAGATTCTCAACATAAAGAGGGGAAACTTAATATTATTAAGATGCATATAACCATGTTTCCCTCTCTCATAATAACTTTAAGTAGCATCATGAACAAACTCAACAATATAACTATCACATAAAGCATTCTTATTCACATGCATAAAAGTATCATTACTCTCCACATAAGCATAATCAATTTTATTAGTAATAGTGGGAGTAAAACTATCACAACCATCATTGTAATTATCATAAATTGTAGGCATGATATAATCATAATAAACTTTATCCTCCATAGTAGGTGGCACCAAAATACCACTATCATTATAATCATCATAAATGGGAGGCAAAGTATCATCAAAGAAAATTTTCTCCTCAAAACTTGGGGGACTAAAAATATTACAACCAGCTTCCCCAAGATTAAATTCTTTCATAGCATTAGCAATAATAGTATTCAAAGAGTTCACGCTAATAACATTGCTAGAACTATTTTGCAAACAAAGTTCCATGGGTTTTTTAATTCTCTCTTCAAACACATCATGTCCTAATTCAATATAAAGCTCATAAAGATCTCTAATTTTTTTGTTGTTTTCCATTAAGCCTAACTAGTGAAAATAAAAACAAGAAACAAAAAGATATAATTGCAGGATCTAAAGGAAATAGCTTTGAGAACTAACACACCGGCAACAGTGCTAGGAAATAGCTTAGTAGTCGGAGGATGTGAATACCTTTTACCTTACCTCCCCGGCAACGGCGCCAGAAAATAGCTTGATGTCTACGCACGCTTCTATTCATGGACAGTGTTGGGCCTCCAAGAGCAGGGGTTTGTAGAACAGCAGCAAGTTTCCCTTAGGTGAATCACCCAAGATTTATCGAACTCAGGGAGGTAGAGGTCAAAGATATCCCTCTCAAGCAACCCTGCAATTAAGATACAAGAAGTCTCTTGTGTCCCCAACACACCTAATACACTTGTCAGATGTATAGGTGCACTAGTTCGGCGAAGAGATAGTGAAATACAAGTAATATGGATGATTATAAGTAGTAATTGCAATCTGAAATAAAAATGGCAGCAAGCAAACATGTAGCAGAACTTGTTGGAAACGGTGTTTCAATGCTTAGAAATAAGGCCTAGGGATCATACTTTCACTAGTAGACACTCTCAATAATGATCACATAATTGGACAATTAGATAACTTCTCTTCACTTGTGCTACTCTGAATTACTCTCCTATTGGAATCACTAATCATCACGTAGTGACTACGAAAGCTTCACTCAAAGTTCATCAAGTACTTGACAAACACCACTCATAGGGATATCCTCATCAAATCATAATCCAAGATAATACCATTGCAATTTAGACCGAGTACTAACATAGCATACACACTGTCAACAATAGCTATGAAAGGGGGAATAGATCACATCAATACTATCATAGTAATAGTTAACTTCATAATCCACAAGAGATTACAATCATAGCCTATGCCAAGTACTACATGATGCACACACTGTCCTCTTTACATCATGGAGGAGGAATAAACTACTTTAATAACATCACTAGAGTAGCACATAGATTAATAGTGATACAAAGCTCATGATCACATAAAGATCACATCATGGGAGAGAGAGATGAATCACATAGCTACCGGTAGAGCCCTTAGCCTCGGGGGATAATTACTCCTTCCTCATCATGGGAGACAGCAACGGCGATGAAGATGGCGGTGGTGTCGATGGAGATGACTCCAGGGGCAATTCCCCGTCCCGGTGGCGTGCCGGAACAGAGACTTCTGTCCCCCGAAACTTGTCTTCGCGATGGCGGCGGCTACGGAACTCTTCATGGAATATGACTGGATGTTTTAGGGTTTTCGGAGACGGAGGAATATATAGGCGAAGGGGCGATGTCGGTGGAGTCCCGAGGTGGGCTCCCCACCTGGCGGCGCGCCTGGGATCCTGGCCGCGCCCCCCTATGGGGAGGAGGCCCTGGCCTCTCCGAGGCTTGCCCTTCTGGCTCCGTGTGTCCCTCGGAAAAATAGGAGGTTTGACTTTTGTTTCGTCCAATTCCGAGAATATTTCCTGTGTAGGATTTCTGAAACCAAAAACAGCAGAAAACAGGAACTGGCGCTTCGGCATCTTGTTAATAGGTTAGTACCGGAAAATGCATCAAAATTATATAAAGTGTATGTAAAACATGTGAGTATTGTCATAAAACTAGCATGGAATATAATAAATTATAGATATATTTGAGACGTATCAGGGGTTCAATTAGGTGGTGGCGGGTGGAGGTAACTCGTAGAAAAGTAGAGTGCCTTTATTAAATTAAGACTCACAAAAGAAAAAAAATGGGAATGGGAATTTTTTAATTTCTGAATAAAAATACAAATGTACATGGCCAACAACTTAACACCCAAGAACCAGGAAGATACGAGTAGAAACATGAAATTTAATAAGATACTACTACTTTGAGTGAAATGCATCAGCAATCCTTTAACTTCGTGGCGAGGTTCAAAACAGTCCCCAAAAACAGAAAATGCCACACTACATATGGTCCATATTCTGGCGAAACGAGTTCATTCCCTGTATTTTGTTTATTTTAAGTGACGCATACTTATAAAGATGGAGCAAACATAGGGGCCTAGGCCGACCAAAAAAGGAAAATAACATAATTGTGTTGTAATTTCCGCCAGATGTTTAGTACCCACTAGGATTCAGTTCTTGCTCTCCTCCTTAATCTTATGCATGATAGTCATTGGCATGGAGATCTTGTTGTTGAAAGGCCGTGGAGTATGATATATAAGCTTCAGATCGCAAGAAAGGCTTTGCGGTAGGCCTGTATCAGCCTAGGCTTTGTCTGAAGTTAGTGCGCAAAAATTTGTAGTTCAACACATAGTCCAATATTTAAGTGCAAACTAGTTCAATATAAAGTCCCAACTCAATAGTTTCCACCACACACCGGTATTTTGTGGGGGATTGTTGGAATTTTGCCTTGAGCTTTAGCCCATAGCCCAATATAAATTCTGAATTTCTCTTAGCCCATGTGAGTACGGCAAGTGGTGGGACTAAAGTTTGTCCCACGTTGCTAGTTAAGAGAGATGTAGAGTGGTTTATAAAGGGGTTGTTCTATATCACGCACTTTTGGCTCTCAGGTACGCGCACACCCTATATTGAAAACATGTCAGAAATCTACTAAAAAAGTGTGCCGTAAATTAAATGGGTAGAGAATGTATGCAGGCATATGTACGTCAAATCGGGAACTAGAATATTAAGTTATGTAGCCTACACAAAAATAACAAGATGTACTATTCACAATATAGTAGTAGGCACTTACTATTCACAATATAGCGAAAATCCATCTTCTCTTTTTTGTGTAGGTCACGTAAATTCAAATTTTTTCTTGAAAATTGACACGAGCAAGTAGCATGGTGATATGTACATGCGTGAATTATTTCAAATTTTTTGACACATTTAAATAGGGTTATTCGAAAGTTTTGAATATCAGGGTATGGTGCACCCAAGTGCACCACCCTATATTCGGGTTGTTCTAGTACTTTTAAGTGAGTGAGAAGAGAGAAAGTCCACGCACACTTCTCCACCGCCGCACCTCGCCTCCTCAAGCACGTCACGACGCGATGCGATGAACCGTTCCACGGGTTGCAGAAATCTCTCCGAACCGAATTTATCTTTGTGTTATTCATAAAATTAATTTTATTATTAATTACGAGTCGTAAAAGCAGCCGTTTCGTTCTGGATTTTCTGCATTGTGCGCCACACGCCCTTCCCGAACGGCACTATATAAATCTAGAAGCAAACCATAGCATGTACGAGTTCGTCATCACGTCCTTTGGCGTGCACCGACTGTTGTGGATATACTTCATAGGTATACCATCGACATGGTCTGATTTCGGCAAGCCCGTGTGGCCCATAGATAGTGGTGATGGCATATGGCCCACCGGGAGGCCCAGTTGTTGTTGATCAAAATGGAAGATGTCTAGCCCAGGAACAAGGAGCCATATCCTAACGGACCTACTGAGGAGCCGGATCCATGAAGGCCCATGAAGGTAGCCGGATCCGAAGAGGTCTATGCCAGGAGTCAGATTCGTGAAGGCCCATGAAGGAATCCGGATCCATGACGACAAGTTAGGAATAGGTGGATCCTTGACGTGCACGGCAATGTAATGTTCCGTAGTTAGCATCTTGTATTCCGGGTAGGCCGTAGAAACCCTAGATCTGGGCGCCTTTATAAGCCGGATCCCGGGAGCCTTAGAGGCACAACCACAACTCATTGTAACAATGCGAAAGCGTCCAGATAATTCCAGACAAGCAACAGTAGGCATGTCATCGTGCAGGTGTTCCGAAGCTGGGTAAATCGCATACCACCATCCCGAGGACTCTCCACCCAATGACCCCTACTTCTCCTTCCCTCCATGAGGATCCCTCCTCTGGAGTACCGTCGAATAGGCAACGACAGTTGGCGCCCACCGTGGGGCCAGCGGCATCTGGAGGCCGGAACCGGGAGGGTTCTACATTCGGAGGCATCGGCGACACCATCGCCATGGGGCGCGTCTTGTACGCCGGCAACTTTCCAATCATCCCTCCGGACGAGTGCTGGATTCCGGCTAGGACAGACCCCGTCAAGCTCTCCATCATCCTGATCGGCGGGTGATACGTCTCCGACGTATCGATAATTTCTTATGTTCCATGCCACATTATTGATGATTTCTACATGTTATATGCACACTTTATGTCATATTCGTGCATTTTCTGGAACTAACCTATTAACAAGATGCCGAAGTGCCGGTTCTCGTTTTCTACTGTTTTTGGTTTCGAAATCCTAGTAACGAAATATTCTCGGAATCGGACGAAATCAAGACCCGGGTTCCTATTTTTCCACGAAGCTTCCGGAACACCCGGGAAGGACCAGAGGGGGGCCACAGGGGCCCCAGATGATAGGCCGGCGCGGCCCAGGCCCTGGCCGCGCCGCCTTATGGTGCCACCGCCTCGTCGCCCCCCCGACTCTGCCCTTCCGCCTACTTAAAGCCTCCGTCGTGAAAACCCTGATGCGAAGAACCACGATACGGAAAACCTTCCAGAGCCGCCGCCATCGCGAATCCAAGATCTGGGGGACAGGAGTCTCTCTTCCGGCACCCTGCCGGAGCGGGGAAGTGCCCCCGGAAGGCTTCACCATCAACTACACGCCGTTACTACTGCTCATATTCATTTATACCACCTGTATTTCACTATCTCTTCGCCGAACTAGTGCACCTATTAGGTGTGTTGGGGACACAAGAGACTTCTTGCTTTGTGGTTGCAGGGTTGCATGAGAGGGATATCTTTGACCTCTTCCTCCCCGAGATCGATAAACCTTGGGTGATCCACTTAAGGGAAACTTGCTGCTGTTCTACAAACCTCTCGCTCTTGGAGGCCCAACACTGTCTACAAGAATAGAAGCTCCCGTAGACATCAAGCACTTTTCTGGCGCCGTTGCCGGGGAGGAAAGGTAAAAAGGCACTCATACTCCGGTTCCAGGTAACAATACTTTTCTGGCACCATTGTGTTTGTGCTCGAAGCTATTTCCTTTAGATCCTGCAATTGCATCTTTTTGTTTCTTGTTTACACTAGTTTGGCATAATGGACAACAATGAGCTTCTTATTCTATTTCCTGATTTAAAACATGGATTGTTTGATGCGAAAATTAAAAAACCTATGGAATCTTATTTGCATGCTGGTAGTAATATTAGTATGAACGCTTTGAACACCATTGTTGATAATGATGTAGAAAGTTCTAAGCTTGGGGAAGCTGGTTTTCATGATATTTTTAGTCCCCAAGCATTGAGGAGAAAATTTTCTTTGATGATACTTTGCCTCCTATTTATGATGATTATAATATTGGTCTTTTGGTACAACCTACTATGGAGAGTAAATTTTGTTGTGATTATACTATGCCTCCTACACTTGATGAGAATAATAATGATAGCTACTTTGTTGAATTTGCTCCCACTACAACTAATAAAATTGATTATGCTTATGTGGAGAGTAATAATTTTATGCATGAGACTCATGATAAGAATGCTTTATGTGATATTTATATTGTTGAGTTTTCTCATGTTGCTACTGAAAGTTATTATGAGAGAGGAAAATATGGTTGTAGAAATTTTCATGTTACTAAAATACCTCTCTATGTGCTGAAATTTTTGAAGCTACACTTGTTTTATCTTCCTATGCTTGTTACTTTGATCTTCATGAACTTGTTTATTTACAAGATTCCTATGCATAGGAAGCATGTTAGACTTAAATGTGTTTTGAATTTGCCTCTTGATGCTCTCTTTTGCTTCGAATACTATTTCTTGCGAGTGCATCATTAAAACTGCTGAGCCCATCTTAATGGCTATAAAGAAAGAACTTCTTGGGAGATAACCCATGTGTTATTTTGCTACAGTACTTTATTTTATATTTGTGTCTTGAAAGTTGTTTACTACTGTAGCAACCTCTCCTTATCTTAGTTTTGTGTTTTGTTGTGCCAAGTAAAGTCTTTAATAGTAAAGTGAATACTAGATTTGGATTACTGCGCAGAAACAGATTTCTTTGCTGTCACGAATCTGGGCCTAATTCTCTGTAGGTAACTCAGAAAATTATGCCAATTTACGTGAGTAATCCCCAGATATGTACGCAACTTTCATTCAGTTTGGGCATTTTCATTTGAGCAAGTCTGGTGCCCTAATAAAATCCATCTTTACGGACTGTTCTGTTTTGACAGATTCTGCCTTTTATTTCGCATTGCCCCTTTTGCTATGTTGGATGAATTTCTTTGATCCATTAATGTCCAGTAGCTTTATGCAATGTCCAAAAGTGTTAAGAATGATTGTGTCACCTCTGAACATGTTAATTTTTATTGTGCACTAACCCTCTAATGAGTTGTTTCGAATTTGGTGTGGAGGAAGTTTTCAAGGGTCAAGAGAGGAGGATGATATACTATGATCAAGAAGAGAGAAAGCTCTAAGCTTGGGGATGCCCCGGTGGTTCACCCCTGCATATTTCAAGAAGACTCAAGCGTCTAAGCTTGGGGATGCCCAAGGTATCCCCTTCTTCATCGACAAATTATCAGGTTCCTTCTCTTGAAACTATATTTTTATTCGGCCACATCTTATGTACTTTACTTGGAGCGTCTGTGTGCTTTTGTTTTTGTTTTTGTTTGAATAAATGCTTGTGTGGGGGAGAGACACACTCCGCTGGTTCGTATGAACACATGTGTTCTTAGCTTTTAATTTTCATGGCGAAGTTTCTTCTTCGTTAAATTGTTATATGGTTGGAATTGGAAAATACTACATGTAGTAATTCTAAAATGTCTTGGATAATTTGATACTTGGCAATTGTTGTGCTCATGTTTAAGCTCTTGCATCATATACTTTGCACCCATTAATGAAGAAACACTTAGAACTTGCTAATTTGGTTTGCATATTTGGTTTCTCTAGAGTCTAGATAACATCTAGTATTGAGTTTTGAACAACAAGGAAGACGGTGTGGAGTCTTATAATGTTTACAATATGTCTTTTATGTGAGTTTTGTCTGTACCGTTCATCCTTGTGTTTGTTTCAAATAACCTTGCTAGCCTAAACCTTGTATCGAGAGGGAATACTTCTCATGCATCCAAAATACTTGAGCCAACCACTATGCCATTTGTGTCCACCATACCTACCTACTACATGGTATTTATCCGCCATACCAAAGTAAATTGATTGAGTGCTACCTTTAAAATTCCATCATTCACCTTTGCAATATATAGCTCATGGGACAAATAGCTTAAAAACTATTGTGGTATTGAATATGTACTTATGCACTTTATCTCTTATTAAGTTGCTTGTTGTGCGATAACCATGTTTCGGGGACGCCATCAACTATTCCTTGTTGAATATCATGTGAGTTGCTATGCATGTCCGTCTTGTCTGAAGTAAGAGAGATCTACCACCGTAATGGTTGGAGCATGCATATTGTTAGAGAAGAACATTGGGCCGCTAACTAAAGCCATGATTCATGGTGGAAGTTTCAGTTTTGGACATATATCCTCAATCTCATATGAGAAAATTATTAATTGTTGATACATGCTTATGCATAAAAGAGGAGTCCATTATCTGTTGTCTATGCTGTCCCGGTATGGATGTCTAAGTTGAGAATAATCAATAGCGAGAAATCCAATGCGAGCTTTCTCCTTAGACCTTTGTACAGGCGGCATAGAGGTACCCCTTTGTGACACTTGGTTAAAACATGTGCATTGCGATGATCCGGTAGTCCAAGCTAATTAGGACAAGGTGCGGGCACTATTAGTATACTATGCATGAGGCTTGCAACTTGTAAGATATAATTTACATGATACATATGCTTTATTACTACCGTTGACAAAATTGTTTCATGTTTTCAAAATCAAAGCTCTAGCACAAATATAGCAATCGATGCTTTCCTCTTTGAAGGACCATTCTTTTACTTTTATGTTGAGTCAGTTCACCTATCTCTCTCCACCTCAAGAAGCAAACACTTGTGTGAACTGTGCGTTGATTCCTACATACTTGCATATTGCATTTGTTATATTACTCTATGTTGACAATTATTCATGAGATATACATGTTACAAGTTGAAAGCAACCGCTGAAACTTAATCTTACTTTATGTTGCTTCAATGCCTTTTACTTTGAATTATTGCTTTATGAGTTAACTCTTATGCAAGACTTATTGATGCTTGTCTTGAAGTACTATTCATGAAAAGTCTTTGCTTTATGATTCAGTTGTTTACTCATGTCATTACCATTGTTTTGATCGCTGCATTCATTACATATGTTTAAAAATAGTATGATCAAGGTTATGATGGCATGTCACTTCAGAAATTATCTTTGTTATCGTTTTACCTGCTCGAGACGAGCAGAACTAAGCTTTGGGATGCTGATACGTCTCCGACGTATCGATAATTTCTTATGTTCCATGCCACATTATTGATGATTTCTACATGTTATATGCACACTTTATGTCATATTCGTGCATTTTCTGGAACTAACCTATTAACAAGATGCCGAAGTGCCGGTTCTCGTTTTCTGCTGTTTTTGGTTTCAGAAATCCTAGTAACGAAATATTCTCGGAATCGGACGAAATCAAGACCCAGGTTCCTATTTTTCCACGAAGCTTCCAGAACACCCGGGAAGGACCAGAGGGGGGCCACAGGGGCCCCAGATGATAGGCCGGCGCGGCCCAGGCCCTGGCCGCGCCGCCTTATGGTGCCACCGCCTCGTCGCCCCCCCGACTCTGCCCTTCCGCCTACTTAAAGCCTCCGTCGTGAAAACCCTGATGCGAAGAACCACGATACGGAAAACCTTCCAGAGCCACCGCCATCGCGAAGCCAAGATCTGGGGGACATGAGTCTCTGTTCCGGCACCCTGCAGGAGCGGGGAAGTGCCCCCGGAAGGCTTCACCATCAACTACACGCCGTTACTACTGCTCATATTCATTTATACCACCTGTATTTCACTATCTCTTCGCCGAACTAGTGCACCTATTAGGTGTGTTGGGGACACAAGAGACTTCTTGCTTTGTGGTTGCAGGGTTGCATGAGAGGGATATCTTTGACCTCTTCCTCCCTGAGATCGATAAACCTTGGGTGATCCACTTAAGGGAAACTTGCTGCTGTTCTACAAACCTCTGCTCTTGGAGGCCCAACACTGTCTACAAGAATAGAAGCTCCCGTAGACATCAATCATTTAGAACACAACTAAGATAAAGAGAATATGCTTATCAAGAACAACTTGAGTCCAACAATTACGAGATATGAGTGCATGAAGAAAAACAAATAAACCAAGCACTCATAAATCTTCTTTACCAATAACACTAAAATCAAAAAGGATAAGAAGATGGTTGGCAAAGAACAAGGATATCAAGGTGATGGATTAACGCTCTTATGTATATAAGTTTCTGAAGTGGACAAATGATCCATAAAGAAACATGCACACACAAGAGGTTAACAAAATAAATAAGACTAGACATCCAAAATGAAGTCATAAAATATACCGAGGATGTTTGCTTAAGAAGCATATATAGCCTATGGCTCCAATTTTCACCTATGGTATATGAATGAGCTTCAACCAAGTTAAAATCTCAAAAACATCACAACTAACAATAAGGGAAGTAGAGCTAGTTGGAGTGTTTTGAGAAAGGCAACAAGTATCATAAATATGGATTTATTTCGCAATTTCATCAATATTGCACATAAGAGCTCTTTGAGGAATTGATATGCAATAAATTGCTAGAGGGCATATTTGAGATAGGTGAATCATAAACATGATATATATATTCCTATCATATGCATCTTCTCAAATTACTCAAATGTACAATAAGAAGTTTTCTTTAAAAGGATTTTTCAAGAATCGCAATATTTTCGAAATAAAGAATTTCATGCCAAGATGCAACCTACAAGAGGTTGGATGCTATATGAGTATGCATGAATAAGATACTTGTTACCGAGATAGCAATGGCATGATGTAGTAGATAAGAGTTCATTGATCATCCTAGCTTGACTCCAATTTTCATATGGTGACAACACCTTCCTTATAGATGAGACAAGACTCCATTGCATCTCCAATGTACCTAAAACAACATTCAAGTACATCTTGGTCCCCAAACTTATTGGGTCCAAAATGGTTAGACTAACCACAATACATGGGATACACTCCATATCAATATGTGCATATTTAGATGAAATTTGAATTTCATGCACATCTTAGCCATTTAGGATTTGATGGAGTATACCCTATATAATGGATCAAAGAAAGAAAGCATGCTAAGAATATAAACAAATTATATATAAGCACACATAAAGACTTTAAAGATCCAAGGAAAATATACTTTGGACAAAACACAAAATGAATTGAAGAAGGCATAAATATGCGACCAAACAAATTTGTTGTCCAAAATATATCGAAGATGCAAATCACAAAAGATTTGTTCAACAAAGTTCAACAAATGAACTAAGAAGGAACCATTGAGCATAAAGGATGAAATAAAGAAAACATGCTCAAGGATTTATCTCATTCAAGCAAATAAATCATGTAAGAAGGAATGAGATAGCAAACTCCCAAAAAGAGCAAGGTTCAAACAAATAAACCAAAGCCTCTACACTTTTCACAATGGCACAATGTACCGTAAGGAAAAGGTTTGTCTTCCAAAACAAACACTTGATATGAATCAAGGGAATTTATCAAAAGATTTTTCAAAGGGACAAGGAAGACACATGGGAGAAACAAAGATTTCTTGGAAATAAAATAAAGCAATAAGAAGCAATCCAAGATGAAGGTGATCCATAAAATCAACCACATACAAGGTCATCAATTGTCAAAGACAATGAGAATATTCGAATTAACTTCCGGTGGTATATTAACAAGGATAGTAAGGATCAATTTCACAATTAAAAGGCATAGGATAAGTATATAGAATTAAGCACTATGCATGGATCAAGATTCTTGATAGCTTCAACTAGTCAAACAATCACGCACGGCAATGATTAGAATAACATGAAGCAAACGGTGTCCCAAATAATGTATAGAGATATGTATTTGAGGAAAACCGTACCAAGAATTTCTTACTCAAACAAGAATCCATAAGATGAGCAATAAAAGCTTTTTAATAGAAGTGGAGCTTGTTTGGGCAAACATGCCACCTAGGATCAAGATAATTATGTGTATCAACACTAAGTGGCATAACCTCATATGTTCACATTTTCTAGGCTTGTGATATGTACAAAACATATTACTCCCCCATAATGTGATATGTCATTTCTTCTAAAACAAGAGGCAACTAAAATTCGACTAGAGATGATTAATGGACATTAGAATTTGAATTTCTCATGAGTATGGCATACCACATAGTGACTAAATAATCTTGCAATATCAATACTAAGTGGTGGTGCCCCATGTACACACATTTTAGAGAAAGAGAGATGCACAATGCATATCACTCCCCCAAAATGGGATGTTCCATTAATCACTCAAAGAGAGCCAAATAAGATATCATCAAGATGTATTAGGCTCAAACCAATACACAAGTATATGATGAGTCAAACAAACATGCTTGAATACACAAGATAGGCAAGTAAGACTCAACACATACAAACACATATTTGATACAAAACCAAACATGCAAAGGGGCAAGTAACTTACAATAAATATGAAGAGATGAAGTATAAGTTACCGCAAGGAGGAACATTGGATGTAAGATATAGATAATGATCCATACGACTTGGCTTGGTCAAAATATAATATATGAAGATCCATTAATTCTTCATGAAGTAGCCAAGTCTCCAATGACCTCCACATGCACCTATTGATCACGTTTGAGCTTGTTGGTCCCCAACCAAGTTGGGTCCTAAGAGGTTAGTCACAATAGGCTTGGCAACCCAAATGGTTCTTTTCTTGAAACCACTTTGAGTTCCAACAAACTTGGCAAACACATTGCCATACTTATCCTTCCCTAGAGAATAATCATCATCAACAATTATAGGGTTAGATAAGGTACCACATAAGAAAGAAGCAAAGTGCCCCTTCTCACGACATAAGTAGCAAGTGTTCCCCTTTCTCTTCTTTATTGATTTCTTCTCTTGGAGAACAATATCTTGATTCTTCTTGGGAAGTGGCCTATCTTCAACTTGAGGTCGAGCATGAGCTTGACCTTGACCTTGTGGCCGTTTCCCTTGTTTTTTCTCACTCAAGTGCTTCTTCTTCTTCAATGGGCATGATCTAACATGATGCCCTTCAACCTTGCACTTGAGGCAAACCAACTTGGTCGGATCCTTGACTTTGTCTTGGCCCTTCATCTTGTTGCTCTTGCTCTTGGACTTGTTCTTTTTATTGGAGTTGAATCCAAGTCCACTCTTGTCATTGGGGGATTGTTGCACACTTAGAATCTTGTCAAGTGCGGATTTCCCTTCATGACGCTTTTCCAAATCTTTCTTCAAGGAAAGGACTTGGGCCTCGAGCTCTTTGATTTCCTCTACATGGTTAGTAGAAATACAAGTACTAGAGGAAGTAGAAACTTCATTGTTAGAGCAATGATGTCTACGGGAGCTTCTATTCTTGTAGACAGTGTTGGGCCTCCAAGAGCAGAGGTTTGTAGAACAGCAGCAAGTTTCCCTTAAGTGGATCACCCAAGGTTTATCGATCTCAGGGAGGAAGAGGTCAAAGATATCCCTCTCATGCAACCCTGCAACCACAAAGCAAGAAGTCTCTTGTGTCCCCAACACACCTAATAGGTGTACTAGTTCGGCGAAGAGATAGTGAAATACAAGTGGTATGAATAGTATGAGCAGTAGCAACGGTGCCAGAAAATAGCTTGCTGGCGTGTAGTTGATGGTGGTAGTATTGCAGCAGTAGTAACGCAGTAAAACAGTAAACAAGCAGCGATAGCGATATTTAGGAACAAGGCCTAGGGAATAGACTTTCACTAGTGGACACTCTCAACTTTGATCACATAACAGAATAGATAAATGCATACTCTACACTCTTGTTGGATGATGAACACATTGCGTAGGATTACACGAACCCTCAATGCCGGAGTTAACAAGCTCCACAATTCAATGTTCATATTTAAATAACCTTAGAGTGCATGAAAGATCAATTCAACTAAACCAAGTACTAACATAGTATGCACACTGTCACCTTCACACTATGTAGGAGGAATAGATCACATCAATACCATCATAGCAATAGTTAACTTCATAATCTACAAGAGATCATAATCATAGCTTACGCCAAGTACTAACACGGATGCACACACTTGTCACCATTACACCATGCGGGAGGAATAAAACTACTTTAATAACATTGCTAGAGTAGCACATAGATAAATTGTGATACAAAACACATTGCAATCATAAAGAGATATAAATAAGCACTTCACTATGCTCTTCATAACGAGTGAATAAGTATTACGTGAAATATAGCCTAAGAGACCCACACGGTGCACACACTGTCACCTTTACACACGTGGGACAAGGAGTCTCCGGAGATCACATAAGTAAAACTCACTTGATTAGCATAATGACATCTAGATTACAAGCATCATCATATGGATCTCAATCATGTAAGGCAGCTCATGAGATTATTGTATTGAAGTACATAGGAGAGAGATGAACCACATAGCTACCGGTACAGCCCGAGCCTCGATGGAGAACTACTCCCTCCTCATGGGAGCAGCAGCGGTGATGAAGATGGCGGTGGAGATGGCAGCGGTGTCGATGGAGAAACCTTCCGGGGCACTTCCCCGTTCCGGCGGCGTGCCGGAACGAGAGACTCCTGTCCGCCGGATCTTGGCTTCGCGATGGCGGCGGCTGCGGAAGGTTTTCGTGGGTTTTCGTCCTTCGTAATAGGGTTTTCGCGACGGAGGCTTTAAATAGGCGGAAGGGCAGCCTCGGAGGGGGCACTGGGGCCACCACACCATAGGGCGGCGCGGCCCCCCTCCGGCCGCGCCGGGTGTGGTGTGGGGCCCCCGGGGCTTCCCTCTGGCGGCTCTCGGGTGTTCTGGATGGTTCCGGGTAAAATAGGAACCTGGGTCTTGATTTCGTCCGATTCCGAGAATATTTCCTTACTAGGATTTCTGAAACCAAAAACAGCAGAAAACAGGAACTGGCACTTCGGCATCTTGTTAATAGGTTAGTTCAAGAAAATGCATGAATATGACATAAAGTGTGCATATAACATGTATAAATCATCAATAATGTGGCATGGAACATAAGAAATTATCGATACGTTGGAGACGTATCAGCATCCCCAAGCTTAGTTCTGCTCGTCCCGAGCAGGTAAAACGATAACAAAGATAATTTCTGAAGTGACATGCCATCATAACCTTGATCATACTATTTGTAAACATATGTAATGAATGCAGCGATCAAAACAATGGTAATGACATGAGTAAACAAGTGAATCATAAAGCAAAGACTTTTCATGAATAGTACTTCAAGACAAGCATCAATAAGTCTTGCATAAGAGTTAACTCATAAAGCAATAAATCAAAGTATAGGCATTGAAACAACACAAAGGAAGATTAAGTTTCAGTGGTTGCTTTCAACTTGTAACATGTATATCTCATGGATAATTGTCAACATAGAGTAATATAACAAGTACAATATGCAAGTATGTAGGAATCAATGCACAGTTCACACAAGTGTTTGCTTCTTGAGGTGGAGAGAGATAGGTGAACTGACTCAACATAAAAGTAAAAAGAATGGTCCTTCATAGAGGAAAGCATCGATTGCTATATTTGTGCTAGAGCTTTTATTTTGAAAACATGAAACAATTTTGTCAACGGTAGTAATAAAGCATATGAGTTATGTAAATTATATCTTACAAGTTGCAAGCCTCATGCATAGTATACTAATAGTGCCCGCACCTTGTCCTAATTAGCTTGGACTACCGGATCTTTGCAATGCACATGTTTTAACCAAGTGTCACAATGGGGTACCTCCATGCCGCCTGTACAAAGGTCTAAGGAGAAAGCTCGCATTTTGGATTTCTCACTTTTGATTATTCTCAACTTAGACATCCATACCGGGACAACATGGACAACAGATAATGGACTCCTCTTTAATGCATAAGCATGTGGCAACAATTATTATTCTCATATGGGATTGAGGATACATGTCCAAAACTGAAACTTCCACCATGAATCATGGCTTTAGTTAGCGGCCCAATGTTCTTCTCTAACAATATGCATGCTCCAACCATTAAGGTGGTAGATCTCTCTTACTTCAGACAAGACGGACATGCATAGCAACTCACATGATATTCAACAAAGAATAGTTGATGGCGTCCCCGAAGCATGGTTATCGCACAACAAGCAACTTAATAAGAGATAAAGTGCATAAGTACATATTCAATACCACAATAGTTTTTAAGCTATTTGTCCCATGAGCTATATATTGCAAAGGTGAATGATGGAATTTTAAAGGTAGCACTCAAGCAATTTACTTTGGAATGGCGGAGAAATACCATGTAGTAGGTAGGTATGGTGGACACAAATGGCATAGTGGTTGGCTCAAGTATTTGGGATGCATGAGAAGTATTCCCTCTCGATACAAGGTTTAGGCTAGCAAGGTTATTTGAAACAAACACAAGGATGAACCGGTGCAGCAAAACTCACATAAAAGACATATTGAAAACATTATAAGACTCTACACCGTCTTCCTTGTTGTTCAAAACTCAATACTAGATATTATCTAGACTCTAGAGAAACCAAATATGCAAACCAAATTAGCAAGATCTAAGTATTTTTTCATTAATGGGTGAAAAGTATATGATGCAAGAGCTTAAACATGAGCACAACAATTGCCAAGTATCAAATTATCCAAGACATTTTAGAGTTACTACATGTAGCATTTTCCAATTCCAACCATATAACAATTTAACAAAGAAGAAACTTCGCCATGAATACTATGAGTAGAGCCTAATGACATACTTGTCCATATGATACAGCGGAGCGTGTCTCTCTCCCATAAAGTGAATGCTAGGATCCATTTTATTCAAACAAAACAAAAACAAAAACAAACCGACGCTCCAAGCAAAGTGCATAAGATGTGACGGAATAAAAATATAGTTTCGGGGAGGAACCCGATAATGTTATCGATGAAGAAGGGGATGCCTTGGTCATCCCCAAGCTTAGACGCTTGAGTCTTCTTATAATATGCAGGGGTGAACCACGGGGCATCCCCAAGCTTAGAGCTTTCACTCTCCTTGATCATATTGCATCATACTCCTCTCTTGATCCTTGAAAACTTCCTCCACACCAAACTCGAAACAACTCATTAGAGGGTTAGTGCATAATAAAAATTCACATGTTCAGAGGT